>NC_140296.1:37431649-37606649 GCF_964211825.1 Aythya ferina | reverse complement strand
TCTCTTTCTCCCCCTACTCAACAGAACAAGGAGAGAAAAGATGATGAAAAAGCTCATGGGTTGAGATATGGGCAGGGATATCACTCAGCAATTACTGTCATGAGAAAAGCAGGCTTGGCTTGGGGAAGATTAATTTAATTTATTGATGATGAATAATGGAGTAGAGTAGTGAGAACTAAAAAGCAAATTTAAAACATCTTCACCTCATGCACTTTCTTCTACCTCCTCCTTCCCTGACTAGTGCAGGAGAATAGGGAATGAGAATTGTAGTCAGTCTGTAATACTTCATCTCTGTTGATCTTTCCTATTCATTTTCTTCTGCTCCAGCATGGCACGTAGACCTTCCCAAACTGATCCTATGTGGGCTTCTCACAGACTGCAGCTCTTCAAGAACTGCTCCAATATGGGTCCATATCATGGGGTGCAGTCCTTCATGAATGGACTGATCCAGCATGGGTCTTCCATGGGTGGCAGCTCCTGCCTGACCACCTGCTCCATTGTGAGCTCCTCTATGGATTGCAGCATGGATATCTCCCTCCCTCTCCCCTCTCTCTCTCTTAAACTGTGCATAGCAATGTTTTGGTAGTAAACAAATTTCCCAACATTTTAATTACTAATTGAATGTTTAGGTGTTCATTTTAAGTCTTCATGATATTGTTGGGGTCTAATGATATTCAAATGCAAAGTTGTTAGCTGATAGGATGCTTACATATTGTAGCATGAGATTACTGCTTCCAAGTGGCAAACACAACTATTGATTCACAGGGACTGTAATCGCAGCCTAATGTTGTTTGCTTTTATTACCCATTTTCACTGCTCCCTATCTTATACACGATGCATTTTTCCTTGTCCAGAGACTATTATTTTTCTGTCCCTAAAATTAGCTCTTCATGGCACTGAAAATGGCAGTTAGCATACACAGCATACAGTAGTGTATTTTACAAAATAAAAAATAAATAAAAAATAAATTAAAAAAAAAAGGGGGGGGGGGGGGAAGGGGGGGGGGAGGGCAAAATAAACAAAAAGAAATTCCAGACAACCACAGGATTAAAGGAATACAGTGTTACCCTTGTGCAGAACTCTGAAGTGCCGAATGAATGTATCTACAAAATACTTGAGTAATTCTTTTAAACTGCTGAAAACTGTTAAGTGTGTTAAGTGTGTACCAAGAAAACACTTGGTGCTATTCTGGATAATATGCATCCATTTCACTTCACGTTGTGCATTTCACTTAAAGTGAACAGAATTTTTTCATGGATAAAAACCAAAGCAACAACAACAAAACACAATGATACTTAAAAGTAAGGTAAACTATTAATATAGCAGTACTTTAATAACAATAACAATAACAATAAACATAACAATAATATATTCCCTCTGGAAAGAACAATGACAGAAAAGAAAGTGAACCAGACAGCGGGGGGGGTCAAAAACTGCCTGAACAGCAGAACATGGAGGGTTCTACAAGTGTATTTGGAGGCTAGTAATAAGCAGAGTAGAACAGGGTCAAGACTGGCTCTAGTCTTGGTTAACATCTTCATTAACAGTCTGGATGATGGGATAGAATGCACCCTCAGTAAATTCATGAACACAAAAGTGCGGGGAATTGCTGACTCACCAGAGGGACATTAAACCACCCAGAGGGACCTTGACAGGCTGAAGAGGTGGGCTGACAAGAATCTCATGGAGTTCAATGAAGTGCAAAGTGAGGAACAACTCCAGATGCTGGTACATGCCAGGGGTCATCCTGTGGGAAAGCAGATCTGCAGAAAATGACCTAAGAGACACAGCAGACATCAAGCTGAACATGAGTCAGCAGTGAGTATTCTTGGCTCTATAAGAAAAATATTGCCAACAGGTCAAGAGAGGTGATCCTTCTGCTCTGCTTTACTCAGTATTGGTGAGTCCACACCTGGTGTCCAGTTCTGGGTCCCTCAGTACAAGAGAGACATAGACATACTGGAAAGTGTCTAATGGAGGGCTACCAAGATGATCAAGGGATTGGAGCACCTCTCCTATGAGGAGAAGCTGAGAGTTGGGACTGTTTAGTCTGGAGAAGAGGAAACTCAGGGGAGATCTTATCAATGTCCTGAAGGAAGGTTGCTAAGAGGACAGAGCCAGGCTCTTTTAATGGTGGTGACCAGGGAGAGGACAAGAGAACATGAGCATAAACTGGAACAAAGGAGGTTCCCTCTGAACATCAGGAAGCACTTCTTTATTGTATGGGCAATGGAGCAGTGGAATAGCTTTCCCAGAAAGATAGTGGAGTCTCCCTTCTTGGAGATCTACGAAAGCTTTCTGAATATGGTTCTGGGCAACCTCCTCTAGGAAACCTGAGCAAGGGGCTTAGACCAGATGACCTGTAGAGGTCTCTTCCAACTAAAACATTCTGTGATTCCATGTTAATCATTTCATAAATTAAGGAGTACCACAAAATGTTTTTGTGCTCTAGGTCTGATTATCTACCTAACTTGTGGGAATCACAGAATCACAGAATCATCTAGGTTGGAAGAGACCTCCAAGATCATCTAGTCCAAACTCTGACATAACACTAACAAGTTCTCCACTAAGCCATATCACTAAGTGCTACATCTAAATGTCCTTTAAAGACCTCCAGGGTTGTTAATAATAATAGGTCCAGTAGGCATTCTGGTCCTTCTGGGCTTCTGCCAGGCCAGAGCCCAATCCTCTTTAGGTGGCTGTGGGTATGCTCATTTGGATAGCAACAGGGCTTAAGAAACCCTTCCAAGGCGATTGGCTTCAGTGTCAGAGAACGGTCCTGTTTATTGAATTAATAAAATATGTTTATTTTATTAACCTTAACAAGGACAGTTAGGTAGGATTTATTCCTTTAAAAGATCTTTAAAATTAGTTTATCCTCATGGAAAAGAACCTTATAAACTTACTAGCATTTAAAAATACACACAACAGTTTCATCAAAATTTAGATATCTACCAGCTGACATCTAAGTTAGCCCAAGCATATGGCCAAAGAGAGAAATAAATACCTCCAGAATACAGTCATCTAAGTTATAACAGATTTCTCTTTTACAACAAACTGAATTTCATCTGGAGATGTTTACTTTTCTTTTCAGTGACTACAAATTGATCCTTTCTCAGATTCTGAAAGCTTTTAGATCTCTAAAAATAGGTTTGAAATTAATCCCAATCTGAATCAGCTGTTAGTTTTTTGATTATAAGTATTAGGAAGTGAATTCTCAGCTGTGTCACCACAGCATTTAATTTCTACTACATTTCCTGAAATAGAAAGTGGAAGTTTGAAACTAGGTTTACTGATCAAAAATAAAATAGTGTTCAATGCTGCAATGTCAAAAATATCAATGTTTCTACTGTATCTAAGAAGGAGAAATGGGGTGATCAGAGTGATGGCTTTTGTCTTACCAAGAAACCGTTATGCATAATGAGACCTGCTTTCTTGGAAGTGGCTGAGCACCTGCCTGATGATGGGAAGTAGATAATGAATTATTTGTTTTGCTTTGTTTGCACATGCAGCTTTTGCTTTACCTTATAACCTGTTCTTATCTCAACCCATGAGTTCTTGCAGTTTTACCTTTCCAATTCCCTTCCCCATCCCACTCCGAGAGAGTGAAGGAACAGCTGTGTGGTGCTTAGCTACCTGACAGTGTTAAATCATAACACTTGCTATACCATGGAAAGAAAATATTTTACAGTTAAATCCTCAGGTTACTTTGAAATTAAAAGTTAGTGGTGACATTTTTCATCACAGCAAAATAGATTGAGAAACTTTATTAATTTGCAATAGACAAATGCAATATTTAACAGGGAATACTAAAACCAGAAAACAATAACTATCCAAATCTTGAAATCCTGGGTGTCTCTGTTTTGTTTTTGATTCAGACTTTTATTTATGGTCAAGATGAACTCTTCTGATGATGTTACTGGCAGAAATATTTCTGAGGATGATCTGAACTTTCTGGATTTCAGAGAAGATGCAGAAGAAAGCTTCTTTGGGGAAGAAACTTTTTTTTTTTTTTTTTTTTTTTTTTTTTTTTAACAGAAATTTCAGGAAGAAAAATTACTGTTTCACACCACCCATGAATTCCATAGGTCCTCAGCCTATGTTCAAAGGTATAGTGCTATTCTTAAGCCCTCCACATTTTATCTGCACAGAGTTGACTCCAGAACAATCCCAGTTATTGGATCTCTTGCTACTAACTTTACTTTCCTTCTTTCCCTTGCTTTCTTCCAATATATAAAGCTTGATAAGAATAAAATTAAACCAAGCATAGGAGAAGTGAATCAGAATTGTATATTCTACATACATTGAAACAGGTGACAAAGTAATTGTTTTCATTAACACAATGACTCTCACAGAAGTCACCT
The DNA here is from genome assembly GCF_964211825.1 of Aythya ferina. Classification (NCBI taxonomy): domain Eukaryota; kingdom Metazoa; phylum Chordata; class Aves; order Anseriformes; family Anatidae; genus Aythya; species Aythya ferina. The sequence goes on along the minus strand of NC_140296.1, from coordinate 37,602,285 downwards.
GAAAACCTGTAATACTTCTAGGCAAAATTCCAGTCCTCACCTCTACACACAGTGTAACATTTTCTTCCCCCCAGCTTTACAAAACAAGCAAACAAACAAAACCAAAAAAAAAAAAAAAAAAAAAAAAAAAAAAAAAAAAAACAGCAAAATTGCTTAAATCTTTATGAAAGAGCATATACTGCAGACATCTTATTCAGGCTTCAAACTAACAAGACCTCTCAATTACATTTTATAAGCAGACAGACAGACCTATGGACATTTGTCCACAAACAAATTCTGAGGCTTTGTTTTACATATAGAAATGAATATTAAAATTTACTAAGAATTTAAAAGAAACAAAAAACCTTAAAGTGCTAGCTAAACCACTTCTTTCTTCTAAGATTAATGAGTACTGGACTTCATTAATTTTATGTATTTGTTCTGGATTAAGTGCTCTTCTTATGTGATTTGCAAAGTAAAACTAACATGGGGTCAGGCTCACTGTAATTCTTAAACTGGAACATTTCTCTTTACTTTGCATTTCTTAAATCTTAGATTTGTGTGTATTTTATCTGTCCACTCATTGATTTTATATATATATATATATATTTTTTTTTTTTTTTTTGAGAGAAAGAGAAGTATTTCATACTATCATTGAAATTCATAATTTCAATTAAACACAGTGTTGTATGAGCTACTGAAGAGACATTGCCAAGCATTAGCTAGGCTGGCAAAGGTCAATAATATTTCAGATGTACCAAAAGAAACTGAAGGAATTATACAAACTTTGTTATCCATTGAGTACGCAGTTATGAAATCAGCTGATAACATTTTAATTAAGTTCATCTGGCTTTGGATTTTCATCAGTATAAGTAGGAACAAATTCTGACCAATGTAGTTCTGATGATAGTTTATTGTAAAATTATTCTGTCAGGAATATGACAGCTCCCTGGTACAGTTTGAAGGTTGTTATGCTCTTGCTGATGGTAGCAGTAGCAAAGATATTATTGATTACTGATGATATGGAGTTAAGAAAGGCTGAAACCAATGTCAACACACAATAAGAACTGTGGATAAAGCTCCCCCCCCCCAATGTCCTTTGCAGAAGTTGTGGAACCTTACAAAAAGGGTATTCTACCATGTTACTGATGACAGAAAACTACAAAAGCATTACAAATCTTTAGTTTTCATAAATGAAAGACAACATGGAAAAATATGCAATCTTAGAGAATAATTATTTTTGTTCCTGTATATCAGGTTTGCTGTTGTGGGCAATTGTATGGGATATTGTAGGGGAATTATCCCATAGTTGTTTAATGGCAACTGTATTATTTTGCCTTTATATTATTGCAAGTATGAACTGTCAACTATTTAAAAAGAAATTTCTCCACTCATCTTTAAGAAGTGTAAGACAGACATCTTAGTTAACTACAGGCCAAATTCCTGTGTAAGCCATGTCCAGTAAAATGAAGGACAAGAAGGTTATTAGGAGCAGATGTTAAGGAAGTAGCAAGGCTAAACCACACCTGGCCAATTTGATAGCCTCCTAGGAAGAGAAAATTAGCTCTGTTGACAATTTAGTATCATTATTAAAAACCTAGATGATGGGACAGAAAGTCTCAACAAGTCCACAAACAATAATCTGCTGTAAGGAACAGCTTATATAACGGGGTTAGCCACTACCAAGAGGGACCTCAAGAAGCTCAACTAAGGCCAGGTTGGATGGGGCTTTGAGTCTCCCACAGCATTCTCCTCAAGAAACTGGCTGCTCTTGGCTTGGACTGGCGCACGCTTCGTTGGGTTAGAAACTGGCTGGATAGCCGGGCCCAAAGAGTCGTGGTGAATGGAGCCAAGTCCAGTTGGAGGCCAGTCACTAGTGGCGTCCCCCAGGGCTCGGTGCTGGGGCCGGTCCTCTTTAATATCTTCATCGATGATCTGGACGAGGGCATCGAGTGCACCCTCAGTAAGTTCGCAGATGACACCAAGTTAGGTGCGTGTGTCGATCTGCTTGAGGGTAGGAAAGCTCTGCAGGAGGATCTGGATAGGCTGCACCGATGGGCTGAGGTCAACTGCATGAAGTTTAACAAGGCCAAGTGCCGGGTCCTGCACCTGGGGCGCAATAACCCCAAGCAGAGCTACAGGCTGGGAGAGGAATGGTTGGAAAGCTGCCAGGCAGAGAAGGACCTGGGAGTGATGGTGGACAGTCGGCTGAATATGAGCCAGCAGTGTGCTCAGGTGGCCAAGAAGGCCAACGGCATCCTGGCTTGTATTAGGAACAGCGTGACCAGCAGGGCTAGGGAGGTGATCGTCCCCCTGTACTCAGCTCTGGTGAGGCCGCACCTCGAGTACTGTGTTCAGTTTTGGGCCCCTCGCTACAAGAAGGACATCGAGGTGCTTGAGCGGGTGCAGAGAAGGGCGACGAAGCTGGTGAGGGGCCTGGAGAACAAGTCCTACGAGGAGCGGCTGAGGGAGCTGGGCTTGTTCAGCCTGGAGAAGAGGAGGCTCAGGGGTGACCTTATTGCTCTTTACAGATACCTTAAAGGAGGCTGTAGAGAGGTGGGGGTTGGCCTGTTCTCCCACGTGCCTGGTGACAGGACGAGGGGGAATGGGCTTAAGTTGAGCCAGGGGAGTTTTAGGTTAGATGTTAGGAAGAACTTCTTTACAGAAAGGGTTGTGAGGCATTGGAACAGGCTGCCCAGGGAAGTGGTGGAGTCACCATCCCTGGAAGTCTTCAAAAGACGCTTAGATGTACAGCTTAGGGATATGGTTTAGTGGAGGGCTGTTAGCGTTAGGTTGGAGGTTGGACTCGATGACCTTGAGGTCTCTTCCAACCTAGAAAATTCTGTGATTCTGTGATTCTGTGTCCCTGCCAATGGCAGGGTGTTGAATTTAGATGATTTTTAAGTTCCTTTTCAACAAAAACCATTCTGTGATTCTGCAAGCTGGAGGAATGGTCTGACAGCCATCTCATTAAATTCAGTGAAGGCAACTGTGATGTCTTACACTTTCGCAGAATAACTCCAGATTAACAATATAAATTAGGGTCTAGATGATTAGACAGCAGGCTGCAGGATAAGGCATAGGAGTCTTCTGGACAAGAAGCTGAACATTAATCATAAATGGGCCCATGCAGCAAAGAAGGCCAATAACCTGCTGGACAGTGTTAGCAAGATTCCAACCAGCTGTCTCCATTGTGCATGTGGAGTACTGTGTCCTGCATTTTTGGGCTCTGCAAGGAAGATTTCAACATGATGGAACTGAGTCTAGTGGAGAGTTAATCTGGAGCACTGGAGTCTGGATGTCTGGAGCACTACACATGTGTCATTAAGGGAAAAAGTGACACTACTGACGTCAATTTATTAAGCAGAGCAAGCAAAAGGAGGCTGTCATGGAGAAGCTTAATCTATAACCCATATACATACATGTAGATCAGTGAAGATCTACCATATTTATCAATCCAGCGACATGGTACAGCTAGTCCAGGAAAATGCAACACTTGCTTCAACTGGTCTCACTGTAAGGGGCTGGCTCTTCATTTCAAGGACTCTGTTTTGGACAGTTTGGACATCTGTTAAACAGTGTTTCCACCCTCCTGCCAGTCTTTACTGCTTTGGGTCTTTGCAGCTAGATAAGTAAAGTATGTGGAAGGACAGTTTCTGCTCCTTTGCACATATATGGTCAAGGATCTTTGCAATAAAATAAAATATTTAAAAACAAAACAAAAAAATGGACGAAGCCATAAACATGAATACAAAATATACAGATACACAGACCTGACAAAACCAATGTGGAGACAGACAAGAAGCAGTCCTCACAGTCATACTGCTTGATGGGCTATTGAGAAACTACAAGTGCCACTTCTATTGACATCAACCTGTGCTTAGCAACTAAAATTGTGAACCAGGGAGACCTGGTCTGGGAAGGTACAGGAATTCATGAAACTCTGCAAACTTGTAGAGAATGTGCAAAAGGAAGGTGGAAGACGGAAGAAGGAGGCACAGGCAGAGAGTAATAAAAAAGAGGCGAGTTGTGTGTAAAATGGGACATGTTGCAACACTTGTCTGGCTGAGCCTTGTGCCTGATCATTGCAGTCTGTCCTGTTTTATTAAATATTTTCTTTTCCCTCTCTCTGCATAATCTCGCAGTATGTCAATGCTGCAAGGGCCCAGTGCCAGCTACTAGGGGAACAGCCATGTGAAGACTGAGAAACAGCTGCTGAAATCTGTCTGGAGTGTGGGTGCCCTGCCATGTGGTGGCAGCTGCCGCAGCCAGTGGCCTCTCAGTGTCAGCTCCTGGAGTGGGTGGGGTTCTTCAGCCTCAAACCCCTGGGGCAGGAGTGCTGTGAATCAAAAAACCCAAACCTGCTTCTGGGGTACAGGGGTTAGTGAGGCAAGTGAGGGGCTCCCTGCTGGCAGATGGAGCAGGGATGGAGGTCACAGCCAATGTGCCTGGTGCTGGCTGCTGGGGGCAGTGTCTGTGACTGCCCCAAACTGGGTGTGCGTGCATTGTGTATGTACTTTCACTGTCAAGCTCCACTCTGGAGAAGCTGGCAAGCAGGGGACCCATGGAATGGGTGAGAGGGGCCAGGATGTGAGTACAGGTGCTGGGAAGGCAGTGGGGCTGTGCTGGTCCACCCATGACTGTGTGTGTGCTAGTGATCCTGGAGGTGTGTTTCAGCACCAGGGAGCTGCTGTCTGTGCCAGCCTGTGAGGAGGAGGGGACTGGGCTTTGTGTGCTTGTCCTCTATTGTAGAATCATTGAATTGTAGAATGTTTTGGGTTGGAAAGGACTTTAAAGATCATCTAGTTCCAGCCTCTGTGCCATGGACAGGGACATCTTCCACTAGACCAGGTTGATCAAACACGGCCTTCAACATTTTCAGGGATGGGGCATCCACAGCTTCTCTGAACAATCTGTTCCTGTGTTACCCCACCCTCATATGTGGAGAGTTTCTTCATTATATCTAAATCTACACTCTTTTAGCTTAAAACCATAGCCCCTTGTCCTATTGCTACACTTCCTAGTAAAAAGTCTGTCCCTTTCTTTCCTGTAGTCCCTCTCCAAGTAGCGGAAGGTCACTCACTGTAAGGTCTCCCTGGAGCCTTCTCTTTTCTAGGCTGAAAAAAAAACACAACCTTAAGTAAGCCTTGTGTGGGTACACTGCCTTGTCTATTAGTGTCACTAGTCTTGTCAGTGTCTATCTGTCTGTATAAGATAAGTGTTCATCTCTGACGCAGGCTGAACCTGCAAAGGAGAAAATAGCAGCTGCATCCCTCAGCCTGGGCAGAGACCCCAGGTCCTCAGGCACCAATCTGGGTTTCAGTGGCCAAGTGGCCACTGAATGATCCTGGGCCAGGGCTTCTGGATGATATGGCCATGGCCATTACATCACTTATCAGATACCTACACTGGCCTGTAACTGGATCAGTCCCTAATGGCATCACCTTTCCAACAGTTTCAGGTATTGTTCTCCTGTCACTTTTTGATCCAGAGCCTGTACCATGTCTCATCAAGCTCTGCTCTTGTTTCTATCAATTTGTTTGTCCACAGCTCAATATACTGTGTGAAGAGAAGCTAAGAAAATTAGGTTCATACTTAGGAGGAGTTAAATAGAGATCTCAACTGCTGTCTTCAAGTACCTAGCATGATGCTATAGAGAAGATAGAACCAAACTCTACTTAGAAGTATATAGTAATAGCATGAGAGGAAGTGGACGTAAGTTGCAACAAAAGAAAAACAGATTAACTACAGATATTTTTATTTTCACCATTGCAAGTCTGACTAAAACTCACTTAGTTCCTGCTAGCACTTAGCACATAATTACAGTCAGTAATATTCACTGAGATTTTATAAGAAATCAAAGAAAGAGAAAATGTATCTGGGTCACAATAGAAAATAGCTAAAAGACTGAAAATGTTATATTTTCTTACTCTCTTACTGACTTATAATGACTAAGCAAATAATCTTACTCTAGTAGAGTCATTAAGGCATGATTCCCCATTTCTGAGTAGTTTTTTTTGTTTGTTTGTTTGTTTGTTTTGTTTGTTTTTTTTTTTTTTTAATCCATTAAGCCTTCCCATTTCCTTTTGCCTTAGCCATCTAGATGGGAATGCCTAGAGTGACAATGTAAAGAAGCTTCACTTTTTCCTACATCACATCAGCAAGTCCTTATTACACCTTATCTTAGACAAGTTACTCTGCAGTGTAGAAATGGGATGTAATAACTTTGTATTTTCAAAAGCTGCACGATACACACACACACACATACATACATGTATATCCCTTTATCTCTCCAATACCTTCTTCTACAAAACATGAACATAAAGCAACTTTTTAGAATAGGGGTATATTGTGTAATGTTAACTCTACAGAGATCTTCACTGTTGGACACCTGACATACACAGTTCTTTAATTCTTTCTTTTTCCTTTTCCTGACAGTAAATTTAAATACTTTTTGTGAAGATAAGCTATCTGAATCTTCAGCTGGCATGAAACAAGATGGAGGTACCTGCATGAAATACAAAAGAGAAATCAAATGAAAATTATTTGTGATGTGTAATAGACATTTAAGAAATAACACTTAAGAAGTATATTCTTCAATCATCTGAAATGTAATCACATAACACCTGTAAAAAATAAAACCACATTATGCATACATAAATTATTGTAAGAAGTACCTGGACTATAATCACAAATTTCAAAACTAGAAAGTTCTAAAAGGGTTAATGTCACCTATCTCTCTGCACTGAAACAAGCTCAGGTACATCCTGAGCTTGTACATTTCTGCAGTTTTTTGTTTGTTTGTTTGTTTGTTTGTTTGTTTTTAAGGACCTCCTGCAATTGAGATCTCAGGCTTTAACTGCCTTGTGAGGAGACATGAACTGACGGTGACAGCAAGGATGACAATGATCTCCAACAAGAAGAATGCAGAACCACAGCACGCTAGTAAGAGAACAATAGTACAGTTATAGTGATGGTAACTAAGTTTTGTCATACAAGTCTGTAATGGAGAGGTAGATTGGAGCTCAAAACTGGAAAGAAGGCAAGATCAGGTTCAGTAAGGCAAAAGATTACAGCATACCTACTGTGCGACTTAAACAAGGACCAGCCCAGGCAGGCTGTGCTAACATTCATCACAGTGGCTATTTTTCTAGTATCTATCTTGATTTTTTATTTTTTATTTTTTATTTAATTATTTATTTTTGCTGTGATTTAGGTACATTGATTTCTTGCTTGTCGTGGTTTAACCCGACCGGCAGCTAAACACCACGCAGCCGTTCGCTCACCCTCCCCCCTCCCTCTCTGGGACGGGGGAGAGAAATGGAAAGTGAAGCCCGTGAGTTGAGATAAAGACAGTTTAATAAGACAGGGAAAAAAAAAAAAAAAAAAAAAAAAAACAAAATAATAATAACAATAATAATAATGATGATACAATGGTGATAATACGAAAGTAATAATAGTATGTACAAACAAGTGATGCACAATGCAATTGCTCACCACCCGCTGACCGATGCCCAGCCTAACCCCGAGCAGTCCGGCCCCCTCCCCCCGGCTAGCCACCCCTATATATTGTTTAGCATGACGTCAGATGGTATGGAATACCCCTTTGGCTAGTTTGGGTCACCTGTCCTGGGTCTGTCCCCTCCCAGCTCTTACTGCACCCCCCAGCCTGCCCGTTGGCAGGACAGAGCAAAGGCTGAGATGTCCTTGGCTTAGTATAAGCACTGCTCTGCAACAATTAAAGCATCGGGGTGTTATCAGCACTCTTCTCATTCTAAGCCAAAACACAGCATTCCACCAGCTACTAGGAAGAAAATTAATTCTGTGCTAACTGAAACCAGGACATCTATCCACCCCTTATTCCATACCATTTATGTCATGCTCAGGTTACACTCTTTTCCATACATTCTAATTAGTCACCTATAGTAATCATGGTAGTGATAACATACAGTATAATATACTATTTAACATGGTGCAATTCAGTTCATGGGCTATTCTCACCCAGTATTAAATCTCCTTGAGGTACACACCGGACCTCTCCGTTCTTTTGCATCACCCACCAAGTATATCCAGGTCCCTGAGCGAAAACAATTCCACGAATAGGTTTGCCTTTTCCTGAGGCAGGAGTAGCCCAGACTGTTTTACCCAGCATATTTTTTACATGCACTACAGGAACTTTATCCCCATCTACAGTACGTAACAGGTTTGATTGGGCAGGTCCAGCTCGGTTGGTAGATCCCCTAGTATTGACTAACCAGGTGGCCTTTGCCAAATGCGTATCCCAGTTTTTGAACGTCCCAGCGCCCATTGCTTTCAAGGTAGTCTTTAACAGGCCATTGTATCGTTCAACTTTCCCGGAGGCTGGTGCATGATAGGGGATGTGATACACCCATTCAATACCATGTTCTTTGGCCCAAGTGTCTATAAGGTTGTTTCGGAAGTGAGTCCCATTGTCTGATTCTATTCTTTCTGGGGTGCCATGTCGCCATAGGACTTGCTTTTCAAGGCCCAGGATGGTGTTCCGGGCGGTAGCATGAGGCACAGGATATGTTTCCAGCCATCCGGTGGTTGCTTCCACCATTGTAAGTACGTGGCGCTTGCCATTGCGAGTTTGAGGGAGTGTGATGTAATCAATCTGCCAGGCCTCTCCATACTTATATTTCAGCCATCGTCCTCCATACCAAAGAGGCTTTGACCGTTTGGCTTGCTTGATTGCAGCACATGTTTCACAGTCATGAATAACCTGTGCTATAGCGTCCATGGTCAAGTCCACCCCTCGATCACGAGCCCATCTGTATGTTGCATCTCTACCTTGATGGCCTGAGGTGTCATGGGCCCATCGGGCTATAAATAATTCACCTTTATGCTGCCAATCCAGGTCCACCTGAGCTACTTCAATCTTAGCAGCCTGATCCACCTGCTGGTTGTTTTGATGTTCTTCAGTAGCCCGATTCTTGGGCACATGAGCATCTACGTGGCGTACTTTCACAGCCAGGTTCTCTACCCGAGCAGCAATATCTTGCCACAATGCAGCAGCCCAGATAGGTTTGCCCCTACGCTGCCAGTTGTTTTGCTTCCATTGCTGTAACCATCCCCACAGGGCATTTGCTACCATCCATGAATCGGTGTAGAGATAGAGAACTGGCCATTTTTCTCGTTCAGCAATGTCTAAAGCCAGCTGAATGGCTTTCACTTCTGCAAACTGACTCGATTCACCTTCTCCCTCAGCAGCTTCTGCAACTCGTCGCGTAGGACTCCATACAGCAGCCTTCCATCTCCGATGCTTCCCCACAATACGACAGGACCCATCAGTGAACAGGGCATATTTCTTTTCATTCTCTGGCAACTGGTTGTACAGTGGGGCTTCTTCAGCACGACCCACCTCCTCCTCTGATGATATCCCAAAGTATTTGCCTTCTGGCCAGTCCATGATCACTTCCAATATTCCTGGGCGACTGGGGTTTCCTATTCGAGCCCGCTGAGTAATCAGTGCAACCCACTTGCTCCATGTAGCATCAGTTGCATGATGCGTAGAGGGGACCCTTCCCTTGAACATCCAGCCTAGTACCGGTAATCGGGGTGCTAGGAGGAGCTGCGCTTCAGTACCGACCACCTCCGAAGCAGATCGAACTCCTTCATATGCTGCCAATATCTCCTTTTCAGTTGGAGTATAGCGGGCCTCAGATCCTCTGTATCCCCGACTCCAAAACCCCAGAGGCCGACCTCGAGTTTCCCCAGGTTCTTTCTGCCAGAGGCTCCAGGTGGGGCCGTTCTCCCCGGCTGCAGTGTAGAGCACATTCTTTACATCTGGTCCTGTTCGAACTGGCCCAAGGGCTACTGCATGGACTATTTCCTGCTTGATTTGTTCAAAGGCTTGTCGTTGTTCAGGGCCCCATTCAAACTCATTCTTCTTACGAGTTACTTGGTAGAGTGGGTTTACAATCAGACTGTAATTTGGGATGTGCATTCTCCAAAACCCCACAACACCTAGGAAAGTCTGTGTTTCTTTTTTGTTAGTTGGTGGAGACATAGCTGTTATTTTGTTGATCACATCCATTGGGATTTGACGACGTCCATCTTGCCATTTTATTCCTAAAAACTGGATCTCCCGTGCAGGTCCTTTGACTTTATTTTGTTTTATGGCAAAACCGGCTTTCAGAAGGATTTGGACTATTTTCTTCCCTTTCTCGAAAACTTCCTCTGCTGTGTCACCCCACACAATAATGTCATCGATGTACTGCAGGTGTTCAGGAGCTTCCCCCTGCTCTAGTGCAGACTGGATCAGCCCATGGCAAATGGTAGGGCTGTGTTTCCACCCCTGGGGCAGCCTATTCCAAGTATATTGGACTCCCCTCCAAGTGAAGGCAAATTGTGGCCTGCACTCTGCTGCTAGAGGGATGGAGAAAAATGCATTAGCGATATCAATTGTGGCGTACCACTTGGCTGCCTTCGATTCAAGTTCATACTGAAGTTCCAGCATGTCCGGCACTGCAGCACTCAGTGGTGGCGTGACTTCGTTCAGGCCGCGATAGTCCACTGTTAGTCTCCACTCGCCATTAGACTTTCGCACTGGCCATATGGGACTATTGAAAGGTGAATGAGTCTTGCTGATCACTCCTTGGCTCTCCAATTGACGAATTAGCTTATGGATGGGAATCAGGGAGTCTCATAAGCCATTGCTATAACACTTAGTACCATAATGGTCTGAAACCAGGGCCCGGAGAGGAGAAACAACACTACAGAGAGCAAATACGGAAAATAATGTACTATAATACTCAATTTGGAAAACAGGCGCAGCAGAGTTGTGATTAAAGCAATCAGCATCATGACAAGTGACTATTAAGCAGGTCTAATCCTTACACCAATTTTAGTTTAACACACTCTGATCAGATCTGCCGTTATCTCAACCTTTCGGGCCCCACGTTGGGCGCCAAAAAGACTGTCGTGGTTTAACCCGACCGGCAGCTAAACACCACGCAGCCGTTCGCTCACCCTCCCCCCTCCCTCTCTGGGACGGGGGAGAGAAATGGAAAGTGAAGCCCGTGAGTTGAGATAAAGACAGTTTAATAAGACAGGGAAAAAAAAAAAAAAAAAAAAAAAAAAATAATAATAACAATAATAATAATGATGATACAATGGTGATAATACGAAAGTAATAATAGTATGTACAAACAAGTGATGCACAATGCAATTGCTCACCACCCGCTGACCGATGCCCAGCCTAACCCCGAGCAGTCCGGCCCCCTCCCCCCGGCTAGCCACCCCTATATATTGTTTAGCATGACGTCAGATGGTATGGAATACCCCTTTGGCTAGTTTGGGTCACCTGTCCTGGGTCTGTCCCCTCCCAGCTCTTACTGCACCCCCCAGCCTGCCCGTTGGCAGGACAGAGCAAAGGCTGAGATGTCCTTGGCTTAGTATAAGCACTGCTCTGCAACAATTAAAGCATCGGGGTGTTATCAGCACTCTTCTCATTCTAAGCCAAAACACAGCATTCCACCAGCTACTAGGAAGAAAATTAATTCTGTGCTAACTGAAACCAGGACATTGCTTTATTGCAGACACAAAGTATTACCTTAAATATTAATGTATTTATTTATACAGTATATTACATATGTGAATATTAGCATACAATTTTAGTGTAAACTCTCTTAAATTTTGGGTCATATTGACCTGATTTCTCATTATTGTTTTTTCTGGATGGATTTTCTTGAATTAGTCCACATCTTCGTGGATGTAAAAGGCCCAGATCAAGCTCATGTGGTGTCTAAAGAACACAGATTTTTTTTTAATTTTTTTTTTTTCCACAACAGTATGATATTGACTTGTGCTCGGCTTTGGAATAGCTTTCAGATCTGGTTCAGCTGCAGACAGCTGAAGAATTGCCTAGAGTTATGAAACTACTGCTTAGTAGAACAGAAATGAAAAATGATGAAGAGATAAAGTTAAACAAAATAAACCAAAAACAACAACAAAAAAGGAAGTTCATTCTGATCTATTGTCACTTTTTTATTATTTAAATATCTTCAAGACAACTATATTAGACTGTTTAAATTTAGAGAAACCACGTTCTGCTTTATTTAAGGCTGCTTTACTCCACTATTCTGTACTCCGTCAAATAAGTCACTTTTTATGGCCAATTTTTGCTCTGAAATGTTTTAAACAACACTCAGGGCAATTAAGATTCTGAAAAGTAACCTGCTTGTTTTTAAAACCTTGATGATAAATACTAAGAACAACCCCCCTAAAACCAAATCATAATGCCAAATACATCAGTGGGAACTGATCTTTCTATTAAAAACTTTCCTTTGTTAAGCTGAATACATATACCACCGTCCAGCTTCAAATCACAGTCTTTGTTACTTTATCTGTATCAGTTTGTAGCTTGTAAATTAGGTATCAGGGTACAGTGTGTGCCAAATTCTGGACTTTTAGAGACAGGAAAAATAACAGGAATAGCCAAAGAAAAGAGAAGGATGGACCCTTTCATATCTCAGACACATAGTTCATAAAAAGGATGAATCTTTTATTCAGAGTGTCCGGTGATTTGTTTCAAACTTTGATTTGACATTTGTCCCTCTTAATACATAGTTTTTGTGATCCTTCTGCTTAGAAAACTCTTCTGAAGGGAAATCCTGAGGGATGAATTCCACAGTCCCTGTGCAGACTATCACCTTGAATGAGACCTTCCTTACCTCAAATAGATCAAGCATCTTTACAGCATCTAAGGTCAAGGTGCTACCTATACCAGCAATGAATGTTGAGATTGGGTGGAGAAGTAAAGAGTGTATATGATTTTTACCATTAATAATTACAGGTCATTTGCAAGACGGTGCTGAGGGCTGGCCACAGCTTGCCTTGGGTTGACCTGGCTTTAACTGTTCCCTAGTGGTCAAATGACTATTGCCCCTAACTTGCTATAGCTGAAGCTCTATTAATACCATGTAGAGTAAACTGGTGAGAAACCCAGGTAGTAACTTCATAACAAAAAATAATCTTTTGTGTCAGTTGAGGCTTGTGGAAGCTACAGTGTAACATTGAGAGAATAAATTAACAAAAAAATCCCTTGAAAAAAAAACCTCCTATAGAGAACTTGGGAAGTTCACAACTCACCTGTTGACACCTGCTGGAAGGAATGCGTTAAAAGCACAAGAATGGCAATGAGGATTGTAATACACTCAAGTGTGACCTTGCAGCTGGGAATGCATGAATTCTGATGAGCAGTAATGTAGAAAAGCACATAAATTGTACCTACTGCTGTATATATTCTATCTGTTTGACAACTAATGCATCTGTGCATAGATACCATAGGTCATAGGTCAGTGCATAGATAACATAGGTTCAGTAGAATCAGAGGCAGACACTTGAGCTCCTGGCCTTGGAGAAGATCATAGAAGCACAGTGGGCATCACAACATGGTGGTAAAACCTGTGCCTGAACGAACCTTCGATATATAGGTGTAAACAGAAGGCCAGTGATCTTCTATTATTGACCAAGGTTAGTGGTGCCTATGTCCCCACTTATGTGCCTCTGGAATTGGCTTCAGGGATTGAGGTTGGTGAGGTATGAAAACAAATCTCTTTACTTTAGGTGTAAGTCTGTGGTTGTTCCTGCTGCCTGCATGTACTCACTCACACAACATCCCACCATGTGTCTGCTTCACAGGGACACGATCAACATTAAGACCTAGAAGATCATGGACAAGTGACAAAGCATCAAAAACTGGGGGAGATATTAGTAACTTTTAATGCATAACTGGTTTGGGGAAGCGTAAATGAGGAAATAGTACATACATTCCTGAAGATACATCTTTACATTGCTAGTCTGTGCTTTCTTCATTTGAATACAGCTTTAATATATGTATATATTTAATATACATATATTTAATATATGTATATATTTTTAGACAATATTCTCTAAAATTAACCCTTGATTTTTTTTTCCTTGTATACTGTTTGATGATTTATACTCTTACTTCAAGTTTATTTTTGATTGTATACAAGCACCTATTACTCTGAATCCTTAAAAAAAAAAAAGTCTTCATGCCACATGATATATTCCTCTTTTAACCTTTTTTTTATTTATCCTTAAAAATAATCACATTTTCTGTACTTTTTTTTTTTTTTTTCTATTAATCTTATAATTTAGTATTGAATATCTCACATGTACCTTTTTTCTCCTTTGAATATTTTACTTTTAGGTAATATTGTACTTTTGGGTAAACAACAGTACTTCTGTGACCATTATTACACTTCTTTTTTTTTTTTTTTTTTTTTGTCATTTTGTTAGACGTTGGAACAGGCTGCCCAGGGAAGTGGTGGAGTCACCTTCCCTGGAAGTCTTTAAAAGACGTTTAGATGTAGAGCTTAGGGATATTGTTTAGTGGGGACTGTTAGTGTTAGGTCAGAGGTTGGACTTGATGATCTTGAGGTCTCTTCCAACCTAGAAATTCTGTGATTCTGTGATTCTGTGATTCTATCTCAGTCCTGTGCATAGCTAGAAAATAAATAAAGAATTCTCTTCTGTTGGTCTCTGTTTAATTTTTCCAGGAAGAAGTTATTGATAACATGTAATTTATTGTTTGTATCTTTTATGAATATTTGCCCATATTATGTAAAGTAATTGAAATCTCCTTAACAACTTCTCATCTCCATTAGATAGAGATGGATAATGCCAGATGCCTTAAGGCAATGGGAACTTTCACACAGAGCTGAGACACAGGACTTAAGGGTGATCTCTGAGCTTCTACACCAGCAACTGGGTATATAAGGAAATGTGGGACTAGACACATTTATGTTTAAAAACTTATGCTAGACACCTTTATGATTAAAAACTGAACTGTGCCCTCTGTTTTTTGTTTGTTTGTTTGTTTGTTTTACAAGACAACCAGGTGATCAGGCCCAGTCAGGCCCAGTCAGCATGGGTTTATGAAAGGCAGGTCCTGCTTGACGAATCTGATCTCTTTCTATGACAAAGTGACGTGCTGGGTGGATGAGGGAAAGGCTGTGGACTTGACTACCTTGACTTCAGTAAGGCTTTTGAAACTGTTTCCCACAACATTCTCCTCAAGAAACAGGCTGCTCATGGCTTGGACTGGCATACGCTTCATTGGGTTAAAAACTGTCTGGATATCAGGGCCCAAAGAGTTGTGTTGAATGGAGTCAAATCCAGTTGGAGGCCGGTCACTAGTGGCGTTCCCCAGGGCTTCGTACTAGGGCCAGTCCTCTTTAGTACCTTTATCGATGATCTGGATGAGGGGATCGAGTGCAACCTCAGTAAGTTTGCGGATGACACCAAGTTAGGTGCGTGTGTCGATCTGCTCGAGGGTAGGAAGACTCTGCAGGAGGATCTGGATAAGCTGGACTGATGGGCTGAGGTCAACTGTATGAAGTTCAATAAGGCCAAGTGCCGGGTCCTGCACCTGGGGCCCAACAACCCCAAGCAGAGCTACAGGCTGGGAGATGAGTGGTTGGAAAGCTGCCAGGCAGAGAAGGACCTGGGTGTGATGGTTGATAGTCAGCTGAATATGAGCCAGCAGTGTGCTCAGGTGGCCAAGAAGGCCAACAGCATCCTGGCTTGTGTAAGAAGCAGTGTAGCCAGCAGGGCTAGGGAAGTGCTTGTCCCCCTGTACTCAGCTCTGGTGAGGCCGCACCTCGAGTACTGTGTTCAGTTTTGGGCCCTTCGCTACAAGAAGGACATTGAGGTGCTTGAGCGAGTCCAGAGAAGGTAGACGAAGCTGGTGAGGGGCCTGGAGAACAAGTCCTGCAAGGAGCAACTGAGGGAGCTGGGTTTGTTCAGCCTGGAGAAGAGGGGGCTCAGGGGCGACCTTATCGCTCTTTATAAGTACATTAAAGGAGGCTGTAATGAGGTGGGGGTTGGTATATTGTCCCACATGCCTGGTGACAGGATGAGGAGGAATGGGCTAAAGTTGCACCAGGGGTGTTTTAGGTTGGTTATTAGGAAGAACGTCTTTACTGAGAGGGTTGTTAGGCATTGGAATGGGCTGCTCGGGACAGTGGTGGAGTCACCATCCCTGGAGGTCTTTAAAAGATGTTTAGATGTAGAGCTTAGTGATATGGTTTAGTGGAGGACTTGTTAGTGTTAGGTCAGAGGTTGGACTAGATGATCTTGAGGTCTCTTCCAACCTAGACAATTCTGTGATTCTGTGATTCTGTGATATATATGTATATGTGTGTGTGTGTTCTCCTTGAGAAGTAATATAAGTCCAATAGAAAATATATTTTGAATTCCTGCATTAGAACAGAAAGCTATATAGGTTTTATAGACTCCCAAAGTGAATATTCTCTTATAAAAGGCCACTCAAAATCTTCTCTCACTGGGAAGGCATCAGATATTAAATCCAATCATTTCATTTTTGAAGAACTTAATGCTTGAAGCAAATCCAAAAATATCTTATAATTCACAGTTCTATTAAAAGCTATATGAAGTCCATGTCAATGTTGACCTACATTTGCAGCAATTAAGAAAAAATACAGTTAACATTAATTTCAATTAAATTTAGCTTGTTTCCTACATATAACACAAGCCCAATTTATTTATTTATTTGTATGTTTGTTTGTTTGTTTGTTTATTACTTTGAAGTAAGAGAACGTAAATTATCCAAGTGGGAGAAATACACAATACAGTTGTCACATACAGAAGAAGTCAATTTTCCTGATTATAAAAAGCTTATGGCAAAAGGTAACATTAAAAACACTTCCATTAGGTTTCTAAATTCACTTTTGTCTTTAAAAGTCTGCTTTCATCCTTTGCAATATTTAGGAAGAAGGACAAAAAAAAAAGCATCCCTTTGATTTGTTTAGGTCAGCTGCCCTGGTGATGTTTCTCTTCTCACTTTTTGCCCACCCTCTAGGAGGGATAGAGAGAGTCCCGATGCTGTGCCAGCATCGCTGCACTGCTCATCAGTAGACACAACACTGATGTGATAACACTGTTGCTCCAGCTACAAGTGCAGAACACAGCACTGTATAGGCTGTACTGCAGGGAAAGTTAACATTCTAGCCAGACCCAGTACACCCTCCTAGACCTGTTGCTCGTAAAAAGAGAGGTCTTGTAGGTGAAGTGGGGATAGATGCCTGCCTTGGCCAGAGTGATCATAAGTAGTTGAGTTTAAATCTTTTGCGGTAACAGAAAAAGTACCACCAAAACTTCAGTCCTATATTTGGGGAGAGCAGGCTGCTCAGGGAACTAGTTAGTGAGGTCCCCTGGGAAACTAGTTTTAAAGGCATTGGGGTCCATCAGTGCTGGTCAGTTTTTAAGTACCACCTCCTAAGAGTGCAGGAACAGACAATTCCAAAATGTCAGAAGTCAAACAGGAGGGGCAGAAGACCAACCTGGTTGAGCAGGGGTCTCCTTCAAGAGCTTAGGCAGAAAAAGTGTATGATCACTGGAAGAAAGGTCAGGCAACATGGGAAGGCTACAGTGATGCTGCTCACCTTTTTAGGGAGAGAATTCATGCAGCCAAGGCTCTGTTAGAGTTGAAGCTGTCCAGCAGTGTGGTGGACAACAAAAAAGGCTTTTTAAAATATGTTAACAGCAAAAGCAGGATCAGAGATAACATCAATCTGTTACTTGATGAGCATGGTCACCTAATTAACAGGGTCATAGACAAAGCAGAGACACTTAATGTATTTTTTGCCTCAGTCATCAATGCTGTTGACAGACTCTGGGACCCCAGCTGCCTTGAGTTGGAAGACTGTGACTGTGGGAATGAAAAACTCCTACTCAGCCCTGACCTTGTCCAGGATTTACTGCTCCACCTGGATGCATAAAAGTCCGTGAGACCTGATCAGATTCAGCCCAAGGTATTCAGAGAGCTGGCTGATGTAATCACGGGACCTCTCTTGATTATTTTTCAATGGTCTTGAGAATCTGGAGAGGTCCTAGTTGACTGAAAGCTATCATATGCAGTCCCAATTTTCAAAAGGACAAGAAAGAAGATCCTGGCAAATACAAGCCTGTCAGTCTTACTTCAGTGACCAGTGAAATTATGGAGGAGAGTCTTTTAGGAGTTATTGAGAAACAACTGAAGGACAATGCAATCATTGGTCAGAGCCAACATGGGTTCACTATAGGAAGGTCATGTCTAACAAACTTAATTTCCTTCTACAATGAGATCACCCAGCTAGATGACCTAAGGAAAGTCAATGTAATCTTTCTGGATTTCAGTAAAGCTTTCAGTACTGTCTCTTACAGTATTCTTTTGGACAAAATGACCAGAATAGAGTTAGATAAAAGCATAGTAAGATGGGTGAACAATTGGCTCATGAGTCAGTTCCAGAGCATTCTTTTAAATGGGGTTACATCAGGCTGGCAATGTGTCACTAGTGGGGTTCCCCAGGGCTCCATTTTAGGATCAGTTCTCTTTAATGTTTTCATAAACGATTTGGATGAAAGACTTTAATTTTTTTTTGAGAAAGTTCATGGACAATAACAAATTGGGTGGAGCTGTTGACTCTGTCAAGGGTGGTAAGGCCTCCAGATATATCTGGACAAATTAGAGAGCTGGGCAATCACCAACAATATGAAGAGCAAGAGCAAGTCCCCGATTCTACACCTGAGAAGCGGCAACCCTGGTTATATGTACAGACTGGGGGATGAGATCTCACCTTGACTACTGTGTGAAGTTTTGGACACCACAGTATAAGAAAGATATATAATTGTTAGGCAGTGTCCAAAGGATGGCTATGAAGATGGTGAAGAGTCTGAAAGGCAAGACATGTGAGGAGCATCTGAAATCTCCTGGTTTGCTCAGTCCATAAAAGAGAAGACAGAGGGGAGACTACACAGTCTACAGCTTCCTCACAAAGGAGGTCTCTTCCAACCCAAGCCATGCTGTTTCTATGACTTGATCTTGGATTGTTTACATATTGATTATGACCAGAAGCAATTTCTTTATCAGAAGTGGAACATACTCTTCTAACTTAATATAGACAAAAACAAGCATCATAGAAATGTGTGTTTCTGCCTCAAGATTTTATCCACTTATAATCAACACATAGAATTAAATGCAGTGCAGAATTCTTAGAATCAAGCAGAGAGTACACAGTAGTTGCAGAGAAAAACAATCCAACAATCAAACATACAATAACAAGTTTCTTCCTGTCCAGAAAATAAGTTTAAATTTCAGTGCAAGCAACTTCTTGCAAAAACAATACTCAGGGAGTAGATAATCAAGAATAAGCAGGTCTTCCATCATGAAAGTTATTATTTTGCTAATATGGGGATAGTTTAATCCTTTTTAGCTATATTGCTTTCCTAAACCTGTAGCTGTTCTTTCACTGGTATATTAGATACACAGTAAGATTTAGCAATACTAGAAAAAAGGTGCTCAAAACCAGCAGTCTTTCACAGTATGGTTCTATGGTGTATTGAGACATGTCTCTGGCATTTGGCAGAAGTTTAAATGCATGTTACTGCTATCTGTAATGTTCCAGGAACTGCTTGGAAACTACAGGTGACATCCTGGCGATGGCAATAATAAATAAGCTCACATAAACCCATGATGCTGTTTTCAGTGTGTTGTTTTCAAGAAAATATATATATATATATATATAAAAAGAGGTTTTATTATCTTATTTGTTTGTTTTACTGAGATAAACTTGTTTACACACAGGCTTTCCAAATATCAATCACTAAATAGCTAACATTAAAATGAGACTGAGGTTATTTATAAAGCTTTATTATTAGTTTTGCATAGTGCTCTCTTTTGAGTTGCAGCATGTTTTTAGTACAAAAAGAAGTGTTAAACATATTGTTTCACATAATTAAAAAACAAAAAAAAAGATGTGAACTTTATAGGTTGACTTCATCAGTTTTAAACTAGAAACAAATGCAAAAAAATAAGTACTTTTTTTTTTTTTTTTTTTTAATATTCTTTAAAAGCAATTTTCACCCAACCTGAGATATTTGGATAAACATGTGGGGAAAAAAAAAAAAAAAAAAAAGTTGGTAAAATGGTAAAATTAGAACATTTCTTTTTAGCTGCTGCTCTTCGAACAGCTGTTTATTGAGTAGTGAAATACTAGTGAATTAAAATGAATTTTAGACAGCCTCTCAGTGAAGAATCATTTTGTCATATTCAGTCTGAACTTCCTCTAACACAGCTTCATCGTCACCAGAGAGAAGAGATTAGTGCTTTCCCCTCTTTTCCTCCCTGTGAGGAAGCTCTAAACCACTATGATATCTCCCTTCAGTCTCCTCTTTTCTAGGCTGAACAAGCCAAATGACTTCATCTGCTCCTTATGTGTCTCCCCTCTAAACCCTTCACCATCTTTATAGTCCTCCTGCAGACACTCTCTAATAATTTTATATCCTTTATATATTGTGGTGCCCAAAGTTGCACACAGTACTCAAGGTGAGACTACACCAGCACAGAGCAGAGCAGAACAATCACTTCCCTCATCTAGCAATGCCATGCATGTTGCACCCCAGGATGTAGTTGGCACTTTAGGCTGACAGGGCACTCTGTGAGTTGATTCATTCAACTTACCAACAACCAGAATCCCCAGATTCCTTTCTGTGGAGCTGCTCTCCAGCATCTTGTCCCCCAGTCTGTACATAAATCAAGGGTTGCCCCACCCCAGTTGCAGATTCTGTCATTTGCTCTTGTTGAACTTCATGAAGTTGATGATTGCTCATCCCTGTAATTTGTCAATTTTTTTCTGCAAGGCCTCTCTACCTTTGAGGCAGTCGAGCTCCTCCCATATGGACTTATATTTACATTTAAGCTAGTCTCCATCAGCTTTTTTTATAGGCAATGGAGAGAAACATGGTCTACTATATGAATCTGACTATATGAATGGTATACTATATGATATATGACTAGGTAGAGTTTGGATGAGATGAGCTGCATTCTAGATGTTTATGACCATTAACTAAAAAGAAATTAAGTAAAAGGAAAATAAGCTAATAGCTAACAAAAGTGTTAAGGTTAAAAGATTTTCATAGATTTCCTCCTTAACTTGAAGGAAATAGAGAAAATGTTAGGGATAGCACTATGTATCTGAAAATAAAAACAGAAACAAACAGTAGCAAACAGAAACAAAATAAAGAATAATTACTCTGACTTAATAGTAAATATCACTGTTTAAGGAAAAACTAAGGTCATATTCAGAAATGCATCGCCCTTTATTAAAAGAAGCTAACCCTCTAACATTTCCTGCAGTTTCTATTAGAGAGCTTCTCTGAGACCTAGGAAGAAGTGGAGGATTTTTATTTTTTCCATTATAAAAAGTCTGTGACAAAAATGAATAGCATGTTAATTATGGTGTATAGAAGGATGGCAGATGTATATTTTACACGTTCCTTCTACAGTCTCAGTTTAAGTCCATAGTTTGCATTAATCACTTCAGACACTATAGCAATATATTCATGAATACTTTGGATGGGAAGACATATTTCAGGTTCATTGGTTCTGAAGCTTACTTGCAAGTATAAAAATAACATAAAAATAGTGTTCTATCAATGTTTTTCTGGAGATAGTAACTCTAAGGCTTTTAAGTCCATCTCATCATTTACTACCTACCTACTAATTGAATCATCAACCATATAAATGAACCTAGTGACAAATGTACTGCCTGTAATTCTATGGGGAAAGAGAAGTTTATCTGCAAGGATGCCCCCTAATCATCTCACACATAATGGTAAAAAAATAAAATCATTCACTTAGGTATGTACTTTCATATTCACTTAGGGATGTACTTCTCTCGGTGATGCTCTAACAGCTAGGAAGAAAAATCTGCCTCAGAAAATCTATCCTTCAGATATCATTGAATGAACTTTTAGAATGCTTTAAATGCTCTAAGTGCTGTTGAAATATTTTTGTCTATAAAATCCATCTGTGTAAAAAAAAATAGCAACACTTAACGGCTAACAGGAAAATGTTAATTTTCAGTCCTACTCTTTACTGTATCTCCATACTCCATAAAAATGTAAAAACTAAGTATTGTGACTGTCAAAAAATAGCTATTCATTTATTAAATTAAATAAACATGATTCTGTTAAAAATAGTTTTGGAATTCTTTGAAAGAATTCATCTTTCTATAAGGTAAGAAAAAAATTCAAAATACAGTTTAATTCCTGGTACAAAAAAAAGACAGGGATCTCCTGGAAAGTGTCCAGCAGAGGGCCACAAAGATGATACAGGGCCTGAAGCCATCTCCTGTGAGGAAAGTCTGAGAGACCTGGGTCTGTTCAGTCTTGAGAAAAGAAGACAAAGAGGGGATCTTATCAATGTGTATAAATACCTGAGGTGAGGGAGACAGAGGGATTTGGCCCACCTCTTTTCAGTGGTCTGTGGGGGGGACAGGACAAGGAGCAATGACCACAGAATGGATCACAGGAAGTTCTGCACCAACATGTGAAAGAGCTTCTTCACAGTGAGGGTGATGGTGTACTGGAACAGGCTGCCCAGGGACATTGTGGAGTCTCCTTCTCTGGAGATATTCAAGACCCATCTGGACACCTACTTGTGCAACCTGCTCTAGGAAACCTGCTCTGGAAGGGGGATTGGACCCAATGATCTCTTGAGGTCTCTTCCAACCCCTACAATTATGTGATTCTGTGTTTTTGTGATTAATAAAAATAACATAAATATAAAATTCAATTGATTCAATGCAATTTTTATCTTCGATATATTGTCAACATCATATTTCCAGCATATTTTCACTCTGATTCATAACCACTTACAAGAAAACATTAAGAGTTCTCATAAACTGTGAGAAAACAGATTTTCATCCACCACTCAAAGCTATTTATTTTTGGCTCACAATCTAAGTGGAAATACAAATTCAGAAGAAATAGATATTCAAAGCAGTTGAAGAAGAAGAAGAAGAAGAAGAAGAAGAAGAAGAAGAAGAAGAAGAAGAAGAAGAAGAAGAAGAAGAAGAAGAAGAAGAAGAAGAAGAAATAATGTGAATTTTTAAACATTTGAAATTTTACAGGCTTTCAAATATATAGTTTATTTTCATATTCTTTTTTATTTTCTCCTTTTCCTGGAAGGGAAAGAAATGGAAAGCCAAATAGAAAGAAATCTCACCAAACAGACTTCTGAATTATTTTACTTTTTAAAAGCAAACCATAAATCTAAAACCAAGAAATATAAATGCATGTGAAAGAAATCAATATAAAGATATTACAGTATTAATACAGATGATCTCAATTCAATTCGATCATACTTCAGACATGTATGGCAAACTATCTTTATGCTTGTTCCTCCTGGCATATCCAAAATAACTTGCAAACTAAATGTGGCACATATTAAACATTCTCCATAATCCTAGTACTATAGTGGTTAAAGTTCATACCTAGGATATTATACACTGGAGTCCTAGCCTGACAAAAATTGGACTTTGGAAGCCAGAAGAATGTTTATATGGTTGGATAAGAACCAGCTGTGACTGAATAAGGTGAAAAGAGGAGAACAAAAGAGAGGCCCCAGGTGTGAAAAAGAGCGAGACTACGGAAAAAAAGGTTAATAATCTTTTGAAAGCATGTTTGTGAAGGCCTGATTGTGAAAGCCTAGACTAGTGTCATACGTTAGACAATTAGTTACCTATTGAGAATTTGATGTGACACTATTTTTCATTTGCATTCTTCTTAATAAGAATTTCACTTATAACTACTGTAACAACTGTCTGTGTTGGAAGATACATCTATCCCTGACTGCTTTCTGTCTCATTTAATTGCTCTAGTTGACTGGTTTTGGTGCTGTATTATTTTTAACTGGGATAGAGTTAATTTTGTTCATAGTAGTTTGTATGGTGCTATGTTTTATATTTGTGATGAGAATAGTGTTTATAACACATTGATGTTTTAATTATAGTTGAACAGTGTTTACACAGAATCTTTTCTGCTTCTCATGTTGCCTTGCCTGCACGAAGCTGGGAGGTGACATAGTTTGGACAGCTGATCCAAACTGACCAAAGAAATATTCCATACGATGTGAAGTCATGCTCAGCAATAAAAACTGGATAAAAGAAGGAGGTACTCTTGAAACTGATGCCATTTAACATACTATCAATAAGCAACTTTACCACTATGAATGCAGCTGAAAATATAACACTTAGTAAAGAACTCTCTTGACAGTTTATAGCTTTGTTACTTCTGTGCAAACAGAGCAAATCTACCCCCTCCAAAAAAAAAAAAAAAAAAAAAAAAAAAAAAAAAAAGAGAGAGAGAGAGAGAAAAGTTCTCCTTTGAAATGTTGTCTTTTCTAAGAAAAATTAAAATTAGATATCTTATAAAGAAACACATCTTTAAATTACTTCTGTTCTTTCTCTTGAACTATAATTATCAAAGGATTGCCATGAAAATGCTAAAGGCTATAATTAATATTGTTCTTTTTCTTGCATGAAACAATGAAACATTTAAATATAGTGCATTATTTCATTGATCTCCCTGCAGACAAAGTCATGCCAATCTTTTTTTTTTTTTTTTTTTTTTTTTTTCCCCATAGGAAACAAGTTTTCTGCGCAATTTCCCCTCGTTATAATTTTTAAGAGTATGTACTTTTACTGTTTCCAGAATTTTCAGAACTACTTTCATAATCACAATGAGATGGAAGACATGAAGATGGCAGTCATGTTAACATTTTTCTTTGCATTTCTTTTTTTTTTTTTAAATCATGATTAATAATTATTTTCTGATTCTCTTTGTACTGATTTAATGCATAAAAAAGGCTGGTAGAGGGTATCAAAGATTTTCTTTACAGCAGCTTCAGTCCTCTAAGAATATGGAACCAAATGAAGTAGTTGATTTGCTACTCAAAGTATCTTTGTTGTTTGTTTGTTTCCTTTTTCACAGTTAAAGCAGAAATAAATCATTTATTAAAAAATAACAATAAAAAGTAAGAATATTTTCAGATCAGTTTTGCTTATCCATAAGACCTTCCCCTTTGTTGTAATAAAGACTTAAATAATAAAGACTTATATAAAGATTAAGAAACTCTTAAGGACAGTGTTCTTTTGTTTGTTTGTTGGAGGAAAGGAGGAGAGAGGAGAGCAGGTTGTAACAGAATATCTGCTTATTTAATTCTAAATCTTTGTAATAAACCAGTGTTTTCTCTTATTTGTTTATTTCAAGATACACTTTTCTTTCACTATATTTTAATCCCTGCTTAATATATTTTACAGTGTTTCTGTGTGTGTGTATAAGTGTGTCATAGATACACCTGAACTTATCTGAAACACTGAAAACTTAGAAAAAGCTATTGCTGAGTATAAAAGGAGGAGAAATATCAGGCTAAAATAAATAAATAAATGATTTATCTTCGTGAAAGGCCTGGAGGGGAAGACGTACGAGGAACGGCTGAGGTCACTGGGCCTGTTCAGCCTGGAGAAGAGGAGGCTGAGGGGAGACCTCATCACAGTCTACAACTTCCTCGTAAGGGGGTGTCGAGAGGCAGGAGACCTTTTCTCCATTAACACTAGTGACAGGACCCGCGGGAACGGGGTTAAGCTGAGGCAGGGGAAATTTAGGCTGGACGTCAGGAGGGGGTTCTTCACAGAGAGGGTGGTTGCACACTGGAACAGGCTCCCCAGGGAAGTGGTCACTGCACCGAGCCTGTCTGAATTTAAGAAGAGATTGGACTGTGAACTTAGGCACATGGTCTGAACTTTTGGGTAGACCTGTGCGGTGTCAAGAGTTGGACTTGATGATCCTTAAGGGTCCCTTCCAACTCAGGATATTCTATGATTCTATGATTCTATGATCTAAAATTTGCAAAAGAAAAATATAAATGAGTGTTTCAGAATTCTTTGTTATGTAGTAGTTTCACTGATGATTCACCTGAAAGTAGAGGACATTATACGTGTGTCAGTTTATAAATAAATATATACAATAAATGTATACAATAAATGTATACAATCACACATATAAGTGCTTAAATTTAAAAATAATTTGTCATCTATTACTTAAGCAGAAGGGATTAGGGGTCTTTGTTTATTTGTTTTTCATTATAACCACCACCACCACCAACAACAACAAAAAAACACAGTAATTTATTCAGTTTTTTTTACAACTCAAGAACTCAAAGCTTGCTAATCCAGTAAATTTCAGTTATGAGTATAAAGGTTTAGTGAAGTATTGTGCAGTTCACAAAATCATTTTTCTTAAGAGTTTTATTACAGACTGAATTAATTACTCATAACTTCATAATTTTTCTTTCTACTGCAATTCACAGAAGTTAGAGAGACAAATTGAAAGAGCACTGCTGAAATAAATATATATAATAAATAAATAAGTACCACCAGCACCAGGGTGTGCCCTATGGACTTGACACTGATGTTAAACAAACATGCATTGCTGAGCATTTTGTTAAAACATCCACTACACTCTACACACTCAGTCTAACATCGTAAGTAAGCTTTTAGTGTGGTGTCCTTATTTTATCTTTTTTGGTTTTTTGTTTGTTTATTTATTTATTGGTGAAAATTATAGTTTCAAATCTTACTTACCTGAAAAAAAAATACTATAAATTATAAATGTGGAAAGCAATCAGCCTTCTTTAGGAAGTTGATGAATTATTTTAACATAAATTATGTTCTTGAAATGCAGCTCCCACTATCTTCTGTTTTTAACTTATGCAAATGACAATGTTAAATAATTGTGTACAACCTTACCAAGACTTTGTATAAACACACGATCATTTTAGAATTAGTAGTGCATGACTTTCATACTTGAAAATTCTTATTCTCTTTTGGTTTATTTTTCCACTCAAGAAATAAAGAATTTACACTTTTTTTTTTTTTTTTTTTTTTTTTTTTTTTTTAATGTTATGTTAACATCCTTGTAAAATTAAATAAATGAGAAAACAAACAAACAAACATTAAAACCCAGGACAAGGTTATTATTAAAATAAATAAATAAATAAATAAATAATAAAAACAAAAAACCAGGCCCTATGCAAGAACAAATTCCAATCTCTGTTTGATTAGTTTACTATAAATATTTTCTTAGACAATCAGAATAGACAACTTTATTAAAATTCAATTTCTTTTTCAGTTTGCTGTTATACATTTCTAGATTGATATTCTTAGAGTGTTAGTTGAAATTCGTCATTGATATGCATAGGCACTCTGACCTTGGGATGGTAATCGGAACACAAACATTTATCTCTGCCTTGTCACTGTTTTAACTTGTGTCTTATGATCAAATCCCTTAGATGGGTGGATATCCATCACTTTGCTGCCATTGGCCTGACTTGATTTATGGATGGAATCTAGATGCAATAGTTATTTTGAACAGTTTAATGCTTCATAAAATAGAGCAAGAAATTTCATAATACTCCTGTGCTCTGGTAACTACAACTATTAAATATTTCTCAGTACAATTTGTCATATTGTGGATTAATACAAACATTGACTGCTCTTCTCTTTTCCCATTGCTTAAGGCTTGTATTAGCCAGTAAGATGCCATGAAGTATCAGTATGCCTGAGGGAGAAAAGAATATAAGTAAAATGCAAAGATTGTTTGACAATATTGCAAGTGAATTTTATTCATGTTGTTATGCTTTGGGAGTTGTGAATTTTTATCACTGACTGTTTTGTAACATTCTACCCAGCCAAGTGAAGAGATTTAAACCATTTGGTTTTCAGTAAAGCGGAAACATATTACGATGGAAGAGAGCTAAAAATATATTTGAATATGAAGGATGGTGAATTTATTTCTACCCATATTAGACAGGATCAAAAGGAAACCATTTTAATTAATATAAATATTAATTAATATAAAATTATATCTCTGTATTTATCTTCCTCCAAGGAAAAGAGACAAGGAAAAAGTAAAATAGATATTATTAAAGCAACCTTTTCCTTTAAATAAATAGTATCAAGACAAACATAATGACTCATTTTGCTATTTCATCTTTGTTTAGGTGTATAGTTTACCTACAAGTTATGAAAAAATGTTTTTTTTTTATATTTAAGGTGTTTGAAAGTCCAAACTATTAGGTGAAAAGAAAGAACATCTAATGAATTATGTAGTTAATGGTCCTTTTGTAATAGATAAAATAGTCAACAGAGTTGTTTGTGTGGATATGTTAGTTTAATTTGCTTGTATATTTGTTGTTTTTTGTTTGTTTGTTTGTTTTTCATTTTAAGGTAGATTTCTAATTTTCTTATTAGTGGTCCCCTACAACCCACTCCAGATTTAATAACTGTTAGAATTTGTACGTTTTGATAGAATGAAATAGGAGAAGGAATTTATATTAAAATCCTCATGGGATGAATACCTCTGTCTGCATAAAATTTTAGGATAGCATGATGATTAAGACTCAGGATGTCTCTAGTCCAACATCCTGTTCAAAGTAAAGTCAACTGTGTGCTCAGACCAACATGTTCTGGACTATACTTAGTATGATCTTGAAAGCCTTTGTGCTAGGTCTGGCTGGGATAGAGTTAACTTTCCCTGTAGCAGCCCATATAGTGATGTGCTCTGCACTTGTAACTAGAACAGCAGTGGTATCACACCAGTGTTGTGTCTTTTGCTACACAACACTGGCACCACATCAGGACTCCCTCCAAGCCCCCAAGAGCCAGCAGGCTGGGGGTGGGCACATGATGAAGAGGGGATATCACCAGGGCATCTGACCTAAACCAACCAAAGGGATATTCCATGCCATATGATAGCATGGAATATCCCTTCACCCATCACCCATCAATATGGTGATGGGTGCCATTAATGGCACCCATCACCCATCAGTAAAATGTGGGAAGGGAAAGGAGGGCTCTCACTTTAGAAGCATCTTTCATCTCAAACATCTGCTATGTGTATTGAGGCCCTGTTTACCAGAACGTGGCCGAACATGGCTCATTGATGAGAAGTAGAGAGTAACTGCTTTTTCTCTCTCTGTGCTTTTTTTTTTTTTTTTTTTTCTTCTCCCTTTTCCTTTTAATTAAATCTCAAACCTTGAGCTCTTTCTGTCACATTTTCTTCCCCTTCCTCTTTGAGGAGGGGAGTGAGAGGGTGGCCATGGTAGAAAGTGGCTGCCCACCTGAGTAAAACCACCACAGCCTTCCAGGATGGAAACAGCACAACCTATCTTGGCAACTTTTAATTTTCATTTAATTCTACATATTTTGGTTGGTCACAATTATTAAACGTGCACTATGAACATAGACATTCAAATCTGACTGAGAAGTACAAAGTGACTGTTTATAGAGGTTATATTTCAACTAACCTTCATAGGTATATTTTCAGTTTGTATAATTCCAAAGAATCATATGTTGAAGTATAAAGATCCATTAGAGACTTTCTATGAGCTTCCAGTGCTAGTTAGAAAGTCATTTAAAGGAAACAAGTGAAAATCATGCATGTCAATATCCTTGTTTTGTAGCTTAATTACTTACCTGCAGAGTGAAGCTGACATATTCAAAAGTCTGTCTTACGTTCTGATCCAGGCTTCCCATAGGTCAAGGAATTCTAAGGGTTAACATTTTTAATATTTCCCTAGGAAATATAATAAAAACGATCTTTGAAAACAAACAAACAAACAAAACAACAACAACAACAACAAAAAACCATTGCTTTGGAAAAAAAAAAAAAAAAGGTAGAGGAAACTCTTCATGTTGGTTTACAATGGTAAATTTGCAGCATATTTTTTGTTCTTTCATTTTTAGACAGCTATAATTTTCTACTAGCACTTCAAAAACAAATGAACAAAAAGAGTGCATAATTTGTTTTTCTTTAAAAACCTTACTAATAGAATCATTAAATCATTGAATTATAGAGGTTGTAGGGGAGTCACCTAGTCCAACTTTCTGCTCAACATAGGTCCAACAAGAACAGGTTGTTCAGGGCCTTGTCCACTGAGTTTTGAAAATCTCTGAGGTTGGAAAGTCCATAGGCTTCCTGGGCAACCTGTTCAAGTGTTTTTAACCAACTCTGTTGTTTAATTGTTTTTATTGAGTAAAAATGTCTACTGCTCCAAGCTATGCCTGTTGCTTCTTGTTGCACAACTAAGGAGCATATGGATCCATCCTTACTATGCCCTCCATTAAGTGCTTGAAGACACTAAAAAATCTTTCCTTAGCCTCATGAACAAAATCTAGTTTTCCTTTTCCTCACATGGCCTGTGCTAGAATCCTGTCTTTCTTGTACTGAGAAACAAAAAGCTGGACATGGTCTCACTTTTTTTTTTTTTTTTTTTTTTTTTATGTGGTCTCACTGTTGACCAATGGCAGGAAAAAAATTACTTCCCTGAGCCTCCTGGCTAGAGTCAAACAGCTGGGTGACCTTCACTGAACACTGCTGACTCTTATTCACTGTCCATCAGATCCTCAAAGTCTTTTCTGCAAAAAGCAGCAGAGGCTTTCTTGTCCGTCATCCTGAACCCTTTAACTGCTGTCTGGGGTTATTTCATTCCAGATGCAAGACTTTGTACTTGCTTTTGTTGAACTTCATTAGATTCCTGTCAGCCCTTTTCTCTAGTTTCTCAGAATCCCTCTATCACCCTCATTCAGCACATTGTCCATTTACCTTATTACAAAGTGTTTACAAACCTGCTGAGAGGGCACTCTATGCCATCATCCAGGTTGCTAAGAAATACATTAAATGGTACTGTCCCTAGTATTGATCCCATGAGAGGTACCACAAATAACCAGATGTCAGCTGGATTTCCTACACCAGTGTCATGATCCAAGAAAAAGGGGAGGTTATCCAGCCCTTGGGTATATAGAGATCAAAACAGTGAGTTTATAGGGTTCTTTTTTACACAGAGGCATGGAGGCTCTGCTTACTAAAGATTTCTATATATTGCAAATCAATATATATCGCCACTATCAAGAACACTGTGATAGAAAAGCAATCTCCAAAGAGGCCAACCACCAAAGGAGTTCAAAAACCAATCTGAGAAGAGACTGACCACCCCTAGAAATGGGCCTAGAAGTGGAACCAAAGTAACAGACAGAGTGTTACTTTGAAGTTGATTCACATCAAGTCTGTGGAGTGTTGTAGAATTTAGTGTTTGGTATTGTAGCATGGTGGAGTTAATCCGACATTTCAGTAAGGCTTGTTTAAGGAGGGAACTGAAACAAAAAGAAATAATAGAAAGAAATGAGTATGTGCAGCATGGGAGGTTTCTCAAAGAAAGAAGTTCCATCTTGAGTAAAAATCAAGATTTCTTTATCTCATTGAGACACAAGAGTGAGTAGAACACCACCACTTAGATAAATAATGAGAGCTATTAATTTCAGTCTTCTTCCTGATACAACCAATAGATGATGTTTTTTATTTACCTCGATTTTCTTGAAATGTAATTTTATTCATCACATTGATTCTCACTTACTCAAACAATAAGTTGTTCCTCAGTTTCTTGTTTAATTCTTATCAATGGTATTTTCAGGATTCCTCTCGTAGGTATTCAGCTACACTTCAGTGATGTCCTTGGTTTCTAGGCCAAGTGCCTAAGCTGAGGACAAAGTTCTAATGCCTGGTTTCCAGGCTGAGTTTTCACACTGGCAGACATTTTCTCTTGTCTGTGGTTAGCAGTCATTTTATGCCAGAAACATTTTCACTTGTCTGTGGTTAGCAGTCATTTTATGTGAGAAACTTTTCTTGTTACAGTCAGTTTTTGTCTATACTAATCCTATTAACCTGATGACAATTTTTCAAAATAGATACACCACTCAATTTTTCACCAATCTTATTGTCTATTTCTCCAGCCCATATCCATTTTGGCTCTAAGAAGACTAATGGGATTATGAAAATATACTTAAAAGGCTTTGCTGAACTCAAGGTAAATGAAACAATGAGTATAAAACACAAATTATGTAACAGTAAAATGAAGGGATTGCTGAAATTGCTAAATTGTTGTATCAGCCTTGCAGAATAAGACTCAGCTCTAGCCACAAAATCACAGAATCACAGAACTGAAGGGGTTGGAAGGGACCTTGAAAGTTCATCAGGTCCAACCCCCCTGCCAAAGGAGGTTCCTCAGAGCAGGCTGCCCAGGTAGGCATCCAGACGGGCCTTGAATATCTCCAGAGAAGGGGACTCCACAACCTTCCTGGGCAGCCTGTTCCAGTGCTCTGTCACCCTCACTGTGAAGAAGTTCTTTGGCATGCTGGTGCGGAACTTCCTGTGCTCTATCTTGTGACTATTACTCCTTGTCCTATCCCTGCAAACCACTGAAAAGATGTTGGCCAAATCCCTCTATCTCCCACACCTCAGGTATCTATACACATTGATGAGATCCCCTCTCAGTCTTCTTTTCTCCAGGCTGAACAGACCCAGGTCTCTCAGCCTTTCCTCATAGGGAAGATGCTCCAGGCCCCATATCATCTTTGTGGCCCTCCACTGGACTCTTCCCAGATGATCCCTGTCTTTTTTGTACCGGGTAGCCCAGAACTGGACACAGTACTCCAGGTGAGGCCTGTCCAGGGCAAATCAAGGCTGAAGAAGGAACACAGTGCCCAAAGTAGAACTTAAACAATTAAATTAGCTGAGTTAGTAAGAAAGCAAAATTGTTGAAGCAGATAAACAATGACAGAGCATGAGCAAAAATGGAAAGGAGAAAGTACAAGGTGAAGACGACAAGCCCTCATCAGAGATACCCCAAAGTGCGACCATTAGAGGGTGCTGTGCGTGCAAAAGTAGTGGAGGGACAATATAATAATTAGTTCTGATAAACCATTAACAAAAACACTTCCCTTTATTGGAAATTGCATTAATATGTATATCATTGTACCATAAAAAAGTCTTGCTTAAGTGTACGTGTTTGGTGGAATTATCCCCCATGTAGCCAGTGCTGTTAATAAAGAATACCTACTTTCTAATTCTCCAAAGCAAGTCTTGGAAAGTTACATCAATTTTTGCATTTCATAAATAACATACACTTTTTGTCTAACTGAGCTAGATGTTTCACTGCAGCAGGCAAGCTGCTTAATTAAGCTCAATTTGCCCTTGGAAAATACTTTCTGGCCAATCACATTCTTCTTTTTCACATGATCTGAAATGACTTCCAATATTTTATCCATAATCTTCACAGGACCTGATCTTAAATTACTTCACTTTCTTGATTAGAGAGTGTCTAGCAGGCAAATACCATAACATCATTTGTGCTGGTCCATCCTCTGACCCTTATCCATGAGTCTTCTACTGATTCATTACCTTTCCAACAAAGATCTAGGCATATCAGCCAGCCAACTGTATGAAGGTAAACAAAGCCAAGTGCTGGGTCCTGCACCTGGGGCACAACAACCCCAAGCAGCGCTACAGGCTGGGAGATGGGTGGTTGGAAAGCTGCCTGGTGGAGAAGGACCTGGGAGTATTGGTTGATAGTTGGCTGAATATGAGCCAGCAGTGTGCTCAGGTGGCCAAGAAGGCCAACAGCATCCTGGCTTGTATAAGAAACAGTGTGTCCAGCAGGTCTAGGGAAGTGCTTGTCCACCTGTACTTGGCTCTGGTGAGGCCGCACCTCGAATACTGTGTTCAGTTTTGGGCCCCTCACTACAAGAAGGACATTGAGGTGCTCAAATGAGTCCAGAGAATGGCAATGAAGCTGGTGAGGGGTCTGAAGAAATAATCTTACAAGGACTGGCTGGGGGAGCTGGGATTGCTCAGTCTGGAAAAGAGGAGGCTCAGGGGCAACCTTATCACACTCTCCAGGTACCTTAAATGAGGCTGTAGTGAGGTGGAGGTTGATCTATTCTCCCACATGCCTGGTGACAGGATGAGAGGGAATGGACTAAAGTTGCACCAGGGGAGGTTTACGTTGGATATTAAGAAAGAACTTCTTTACTGAAAGGACTGTTAAGCATTGGAATAGGCTGCCCAGGGAAGTGGTTCTGTCACCTTCCCTGGAGGTCTTTAAAAGCTTAAAGTTTAGCTGTAGAGCTTAGTGATATGATTTAGTGGAGGACTTGTTAGTGTTAGGTAAGAGGTTGGACTAGGTGATTTTGGAGGTCTCTTCCAACCAAGATGATTCTGTTTTTCAGTTATCCAATGTTGCAGATTAAATCATACATTCAAAAGACAGAAACAACAATGTATTTATTGATATAATGTAGTGATCTAACAAAGCTTAATTGTAAATAGAACAGTGATTCAAGATTGAAAGGTACATTTATTTACTGCATAGAGGACAGGGTAAGTCAGATGCATTGGGGATACCCTCCCACTGAGTCACAAATTTCAGAGTGGTCCCCCTTGTTTACTAAACTTCTTGCACTGAACAGGTAAAGAGCTTGGGTTCTGGCTGAATTCAGCCCCAGATTTGGTTAATGGTTTATGTCTAAGAATTACATGGGCACAGTCAATCCAAGATAAATTTTAACATAGATTGCAATGCTTCTGTTGCAACAAGGACTCTCTTGTAAGGAGTAAGGGATCTTTGCATCAGGTGTGACTTTGAGAGGCATCCCTACTCAAGGGGAGATCCTGTCATGCAGATAGCTACCATGCAGAAGAGCTCTGTGTGCTCTTGGCCTGATGGACTACCAGTCATATTATTTTTGCTTTTTTGGGGGGTGTTTTTTGTTTGTTTGGTTGGTTGGTTTTGTTTTGCTTTTTTGCTTTGATTGGTGCATATTCCATTGGCCCTCATCTGCTGAGAAAGATGTCTGTCTGTCAGTTTTTCCAGCACACAGATTGAGCTAAAATTATGGTCACTACTTGCATGAGCAAGTCCTCAGGTGTAACAGGTACGTTGTTTCACTATCTGTCTGAGGAAAGCCTCAGGTGCAACAGTCTGTGTTTAAGCAAGGCGACAGCCAGATCAAAGACATGAAGTGGCAGGAAGGGAGTATACTGTCATACACCACGCCAAGCCTATAGTTATTTTACTTTTCACAGAAATGGTGGTACTGTTAACTCTTGACTTCTGTATCATAAATATGCATAATATTATATTAATATTTTTGTTTTTAGAGATCCACAGCAAGTGAGATATTGCCATCTACAGCATCCAGATTTATCACAACATATTGTTATTAGTCATGTATTAATATATGGAGAACAAGTCCTTCGAGGAGTGGCTGAGGGAGCTGGGCTTGTTCAGCCTAGAGAAGAGGAGGCTCAGGGGCGACCTTATCGCTCTCTATAGGTACCTCAAGGGAGGCTGTAGCGAGGTGGGGGTTGGTCTGTTCTCCCACGTGCCTGGTGACAGGACGAGGGGGAATGGGCTTAAGTTGAGCCAGGGGAGTTTTAGGTTAGATGTTAGGAAGAACTTCTTCACTGAAAGGGTTGTGAGGCATTGGAACAGGCTGCCCAGGGAAGTGGTGGAGTCACCATCCCTGGAAGTCTTCAAAAGACGTTTAGATGTAGAGCTTAGGGATATGGTTTAGTGGGGACTGCTAGCGTTAGGTCAGATGTTGGACTCGATGATCTTGAGGTCTCTTCCAACCTAGAAATTCTGTGATTCTGTGATATATGTTTTGGTTGGATGAAATTATTTGTCTTATTATGTACCAAGCCTTTATATATTACATGATTATAATTAATAGACACATTAATATTAGAGTTAGTAAAATCAAAACTGGGTGAAGCATGAACTACTGTAAGTGACTGTCCAAAAAGGGTGCCCCATCAATGGTGTTCTTCATCAGTGGCAGTTTTACTCAGCTGGGCAGTTGACAAAACAGACAAAACAGACTCAGCATAGGGGGATTAATGCATTTTATTACCTATTACTAACAAGCTAGGGCACTGAGAAACTCAAAATAAACTAAAAACACCTTCCCCCATCCACCATTTTCTATGTCCTCCCTCTGAGTGGAAGAGGAGAAACAGGAATGGGAGTTGCAGTCAGTCCATAATGCTTTGTTTCCACTGTTACTTCATGGTCACTCTCTTCCTGTGGAGTACCTCCCACAGGATACAGTCCTTCCCAAACTGATCCAGCATGGACTTCCCACAGGCAGCATCTCTTCAATAACTTCTCCTAATATGTGTCTGTACCACTGGACCAAACTGTTCCAACATGGGTCCCTCACAGGCAGCAATTACTGCCAGATCACTTGCTCTCACGTGGGCTCCTCTCCAGGGGCTACAGGTCCAGCCCAGAATCTGCTTCACAGGCCACAGCCTCCTTCAGGTCAGATCCACCTGCTCCCATGGGCTCCTCCACAGGCTACAGTGTGGAAATCTGCTCCGCTGTGGTAAACTATGGGCTACAGTGGGACAGCCTGCTCCACCGTGGGCATCTTCACAGGCCATAGGGTAACTTCTGCTCCAGAACCTTCAGCACCTCCTCCCCCTCTCTCTTCTCTGACCTTGATGTCTTGGTGTTTGCAGGGATGCTTCTCATTCCTTGCTTTTCCAGCTGCTGTTGTGCAGCAGTTTGTTTGCTTGTTTGTTTGTTTTCTTTTATTTTTCCTTTCTTAAATCTGCTCTCACATAGGTGTAAACAACCAGGTGCCTTTGGAGCCAGCCGAAACTGGCTCTTATCTAACATGTGGCAACTTCTGAGTTCTTCTCACAGAGGCCAACCCTGAAGTCCCCTGCTACCAAAACCTTGCCACATAAAGACAATACACTATCCTAAGTGTAGTAGATAGTGTTTGGTTGCTTAGTAATGGTTGCTTAGTAATAGTTTTTTGAGTGGTTGCTTAGTAATAGGTTTTTGATTGCATAGTAATGTTTTCTATGAATATAAAATCACAAAAGGTTCATAGAATCATAGAATCATAGAATATCCTGAGTTGGAAGGGACCCTTAAGGATCATCAAGTCCAACTCTTGACACCACACAGGTCTACCCAAAAGTTCAGACCATGTGCCTAAGTTCACAGTCCAATCTCTTCTTAAATTCAGACAGGCTCGGTGCAGTGACCACTTCCCTGGGGAGCCTGTTCCAGTGTGCAACCACCCTCTCTGTGAAGAACCCCCTCCTGACGTCCAGCCTAAATTTCCCCTGCCTCAGCTTAACCCCGTTCCCGCGGGTCCTGTCACTAGTGTTAATGGAGAAAAGGTCTCCTGCCTCTCGACACCCCCTTACGAGGAAGTTGTAGACTGTGATGAGGTCTCCCCTCAGCCTCCTCTTCTCCAGGCTGAACAGGCCCAGTGACCTCAGCCGTTCCTCGTACGTCTTCCCCTCCAGGCCTTTCACCATCTTCGTAGCCCTCCTCTGGACACTTTCCAACAGTTTCATGTCCTTTTTATACTGTGGTGCCCAGAACTGCACACAGTACTCGAGGTGAGGCCGCACCAGCGCAGAGTAGAGCGGGACAATCACCTCCCTTGACCTACTAGCGATGCCGTGCTTGATGCACCCCAGGACACGATTGGCCCTCCTGGCTGCCAGGGCACACTGCTGGCTCATATTCAACTTGCTGTCTACCACGACCCCCAGATCCCTCTCTTCTAGGCTGCTCTCCAGCGTCTCATCGCCGAGTCTGTACATGCAGCCAGGGTTTCCCCGTCCCAGATGCAGGACCCGGCACTTGCTCTTACTGAACTTCATGCGATTGGTGATCGCCCAGCTCTCCAACCTGTCCAGATCCCTCTGTAAGGCCTTTACGCCCTCATTTGAGTCCACAACTCCTCCAAGTTTGGTGTCATCAGCAAACTTGCTCAAAATACCCTCTATTCCTACATCCAGATCGTTTATAAAAATATTGAAAAGTACCGGCCCTAAAATGGAGCCTTGAGGGACCCCACTGGTGACCGCCCGCCAGCCTGACGCAGCCCCATTTACCATAACCCTTTGGGCCCTGCCCGTTAGCCAATTGCTCACCCATCGTATGATGTTTTTATTTAGCTGTATGGTTCTCATACAAGAACATCCTTTTCCAATATACACAAGTACAGTTTCAGGGGTTTAATCGGGATGTAGTTCAAAATGACAGATATTTTGTTCAGTATCAATATAAATGTCTTTGGCTTTGATGGTACTACTCTTGCATATAAATCCTTGTTCCCAAGCAATGCATGCATTAACATCAACAGTTTGTCATTTGTCTTTATTTTGTTGGGCCCACACTATGTTCTAACACACAGAGTATGTAGTCCTATACTGGGAAAACAAGGAAATCTTGAAGAAAACAGGGAGACTGGTAGACTTGAGCTAGCAGAACTAAGGCAGATAAGGGATGAAAGGTAAAAAACAAGGAGAAAAACAGCTGAAGGAAGTTCCAGACTGACCTATGGTAACTTCTTTCTCATTAAGGGTCATTAACATATTAAAAACATATCTATCAAAATGCTAATGTATGAAAATGTGAGATTTGGTGGTTCTCTGTAATGTGCAAATTCAGCAGAGATAAATTACGTGAGCTGAAACAGCCAATTAGAAGAAGCCAGGGAGATAGTTTGGTGAGTTTGCTGTGTATAAATAATGGCAATTCAAGACAGAGGTGTGCTTGCTTTGCAAAGGTCACCTAGCAACTGATCATGCAGTTTTACATAATTAATTAAAAGACCTTTGTGTGGATTCCGACTCTGTGTGCTTATTGGCAAGGCACACCAGACATGAATATATGGATAATAAATTCCACAGTGATATAATCCTAGCACAATGATTGTGTATATAGTAGTTCCCAAAGCATTGCATATCTTTAAGACAAATGCTGTGATCTTGTGATATATGGAGTAATAATTCATGTCAAGAAGTTGTTTGATGTTAATAAAGAAGGGGGAGATGTGGGAGTGTGGCCACGGGGGTCGACAAGCACCGTGGTTGATGGTAACATCACACTCTTAACTATGAGGCCATCAGGAATGTAAAAGAGTTTAGAGGGAATAAAGAAGGGTGAGTCAGGAGACACCATGCAGTCTCGGGTTTCTTGTTCTCCAGCCGTTAAGGCATAGAAATTGCTGGGTGTTTGCCATTACTGTTATTTGCAAAGTTGTTTGACCAATGAAAAGTTGTTTTGAAAAGAACTGCTGTGGGGAGAAGGGTATAAGAGGGGAGCCTGCCCTCAAGATAAAAAAAAGGCAACACGATGAAGTGATGTCATCAGTAAAGAAGCAGGAAAGAGGAATTAAAAGGAACAGGCTGGCAGAATGGAGACCAAGACGGGAACAGGCACATTGATTGCCTCATGAAGACAGGTTCGGCCAAACTCAGCAAACCGCTCACAGAAGCTCGTACAGAAGATTGCTGTACATAGGTGCACTGGAACTGGAGAGAAGCTCGAGCTGAGAGAAGTGGACCCGTGCACACAACTGCCTCTCGCTGGTAAGCAGCTGTACATTATGGGGAATCAATTTGGTCCCATATTTCAGGATCATAAACTGTCTGATTGTTAATAAGGAGAAAAAGCTGTAAGGACAGTTTTTTTTCTAAGGACATAAGGTTCTGCATATGTCCTTAGACACGAGTTACCACTCCATATATAACACCACCAAGAATGAACTTGAGTTGCACTGTCCCAAATTAGCTTCTGAATTCCAGTGGGCAATGTGCCCTCTTTACTTACTCTTACAATTTCTTCTACCAGAGATTGCATACATAATTGACTTTGGATACAACTAAGAACTAGAGTGACCTTGGAGTACACAAAGTGCATCTACAATCAGTTTGTGGTCACAGAATCATAGAATGGTTTGGGTTGGAAGGTATCTTAAAGATAAGCACCTGACATGAGCAGGAATGCCACCCACTAGATCAGGTAGTTCAAAGTCTACCCTGACCTTCAACACTGCCAGAGATGGGGCATCCACAGCTTCTCTGGACAACCTGTTCCAGTGCCTCACCACCCTTTGAGTAAAGAATTTCTCCTTAATATCTAATCAAATCTACTCATTATTATTATTATTATTATTATTATTATTATTATTATTATTATTAATTATTATTAAACAATTTTCTTTTTCTTCAATTTTCTTTTCTTATTACTACAATTCCTGATAAAGAGTTCTTCCCCATCTTTCCTGTAAGTCTCTTTAGGTACTGGAATGGCTGCAATGAGGTCACCCCAGAACCTGCTCTTCTCCAGCCTGAAAACCCCAACTCCCTCAGCCTGTCTTCATAGGAGAGGTGTTCCAGACATCAGATCATTCTAATAGATCCTTTTTATTAATTCTTTCCCATTGAGATGATATATACAATCAGAACCATTGGTTAATTCCCAATGCTAATACAGAAGAGTCTAATTTGCTTAAATAACTTGTTGTTGTGCTGTGCTTTATCTATATGTACTTCAGCAACTATAGTATTGTATAGCATATATAGTATATATATAGCATATACCAATATCCCAATTCTCTCACTATGATACCAGTCACATCTCTCCTGTTTCATTTGGTAGAGGTGGAGGTTTGTCTGCATGTTAACCATCTTGCATAGGCCATACTTAGGAATGGTGAACAGATGAATCATCCTTTAATTGGGATGGATATTGCTCTTGTACTAAGCTTAATAATGTCTATTTTAAATTTAAATGAGAATCCCATGCTATGGCAAGCCTGGAAGCTGAATACAAAAGCAGGTTTTACAATGGTAAAATTGTTCCAACAGTCCAATCTTTCATAGGTACAAAGTTTCATATCTTTTGTTGCTGGGTTTGATGTAATGTACACAGAAATCTGAGATGCCCTCTCATGGGTAAACCCACTGATCATCTGGCATCCTGTTTTAATTTCTTTCCCTGCTGTTCTCTGAGGTCAAGGAACTTAATTAGCAGCTTCATCTTTATCCTCGTTTCACTTGTTTTCTAGGTATGATTCAGTTCTGTCCACGATCACAGTGGAAAGATTTTAATCTCCCTTACTAGTGCTGTAAAAGAAAAATAAAGACTTGTTTCAGTGGGGGAATTCCAAACAGATTAACCCATTATAAAAATAATAATAATAAAAAAAAAAAAAAATCCATCGTGCACTTCCAAGACAAGTAGGGCATGAGGTCATAGTTATATTACCGACAGATATTAAATTGACCATCACAGGGTGCCCTGGCTGTTAATTTCATCCGGTATTCTCTTTCTCCAGTAGGTAGAGAGATAAGCTCTGTTTTGTTTTGTTTTGTTTTGTTTTAAAAAAAAGCCTGTCCTACAGGTCTTCCATTAGGTCTGTATCGGTTACCTAATTGAGTACCTTGAAAAGTCCTGTATCCAATTGATACTCATGTGGTAAGCCATTATCTCTTTCTATCTCCATGCTTGAAGCTAGTATGGAATGTGAAATACCCAGTGAATTCCTATTTGTTTTGCCATGTCTTGCACATTCTTAAATGAGAAGTGAGAGCCATTATCATTTTGGATTACATCAGAGAAAAAGTGAGAAGTAGAGAAGGGAGTGAGCACACAGTCACATCCATTTGTATATTTTCTTGATAAGAGGTTGGCAGCAAAGTTAACTATCTCCCTCTTAAGCAGTAAGTAGTACCTTCTTTGTTATCAATCTCCTTTTCTTCACTGAGTGAAGCTGGATAAATATATATATATATTTTTATCTTTGACAAAAGAACACTCGATCCCAGTGATAAATATTGCTGAAAAACTTTTTTGTTTGTTTGTTTGTTTGTTTGTTTCAGTTGCAGACAATTTTTTGTGATTAAGGAGGGGTTAGTTGTTTGATAAAAAGTTTGTATTAATTAGCCGATGTGCCAATCCACACACTAGGTAGAGATATTGTTTATTTTATAATTGCATTAATCAGGATACCAGATGGTTTCTCACAAAGATGGTACACCTAAGGAATTTCTGTGCCACTCTTTATACAATCCTTATCAATACATTTACATGTTTGTACAATCCCCTAACCTTCAATTGGTTTCATAATAAGCATACTACTGACATGATGGTGTCATTCTGTGCATCCTCAGAAAGGAAGAATGAACAAGGGAAACAAACCCCCTTCTTGAGCTGGGGGTCTCCTAGCCTAGGGGTGTGATTTTTACAATTATAATGAAGGCAGTTCACAGACAGTTCACATGAGATTACTCCTAATCTTTGGTTTTCAGACAACTATTCACTCTAGGTTGATTGATGATGCATTCAAGGGCATACCTCAAGAATATCAACATAGTGGTCTTTCTCATTAACAGTTCCTCAGTTAATCATCCTTTAATAATCTCTAGGGCCTGGATCATTTTGCCTTTTGCTCAAAGTACATATTTTATCTCTTTCACACAAAACAGAGTGTGAAATATGCTCATCTGATTCATGTCAATATGGAATAATGCTAGGGCCACATGATGAAATGTGACCTTCTGTCTTACATACCCTTGTATAACCACAAGTTTAAGAGAAACAGAGTGGTTAATGTATATAGTTAATGTATCTTGCAAAAGAATGGTCTAGCAGTTCATGTCAATAGAGGATTTGAAAGGTAAACCCTGAGACTTGGGTCTAGGGGATAAGAGAACAAAGGAATTTCCAAAATCTGCTGACCTTTGCATGGGACAAGTCTCTGATACCCGGGATAAGAGAACAAAGGGGTTTCAAAATAACTGCTAACTATTGCATAGGGTGCTGCACGGGTCTCCCATATCTGGCTAAAAGATGACCAAATAAGGAGAGGGGGGGAAGCTGAAGAATGACCAAAGGACAAAGCCTGGAAGGAAAATTACAAGCCTTCAGTACGAGCGACCCCCCAGAGGGACCACCGGAGACCAATACGCATGTGTCCGTGGTACGGTTTGGATCCTGGGAAACGAATTATAATAACCCTGTCTTATCCAAAAGTGGTGTTGAATATGTATTAGCCTAGGAGCATAAAAACCAGCCGCCTGATGTAATAGGTGTGCGTGTTGGTGGAGTGTAGACTCCTGGTGCACCCAGTGCTGTTTGCTTGCCTCTATTT
Organism: Aythya ferina; assembly: GCF_964211825.1. Lineage (NCBI taxonomy): Eukaryota > Metazoa > Chordata > Aves > Anseriformes > Anatidae > Aythya > Aythya ferina. Next base: position 37,559,605 of record NC_140296.1, on the reverse strand, counting down.
GTTTAATAAATTGTAAACTTTAATTGCAATCCTATTTGGGACTCAGTCATTTATTACACAGAATAAACTATACACTGGTATCGGGTTGAGTGATTGTTATAAATGAGGTCTCAACTCAATCTGAATTTTGTAATATTTATAAAACAAATATTTCTAATAGGTATAAAAGGCAAGTAAACAGCACTGGGTGTGCGGGGAGTCTACGCTCCACCAACACGCACACACAAACATTAAACATTCCAAATATACAGAACATTGCTTTACATACTAAAGCCGAGTATGCCTATGCATGCATACAATCAGGAAAGGAAACAAACAATCCTCTAAGTTCCATAACTTACTGAAATTGAGTACGACTATACATATTCACAATCAGAAATGGTAACAAAGATCCTTTAAGTTCCACGACTCAACAGTCTCCATTTTCCACTCCTTTTCTTGATTACATACAAGTCTCCATTTTCCATTCCTTTTGAAAAATATGTCTTGCTTTAAGTTGTCAAGCAACTTGGTCTTTAGGCCTTATGTATGCTGTCCTTCCCAGATCGAAGAAAAGCATATCCATCTCCTTTTCAAGGCCAATAGGGCCTGGGTCAAAAGGCACGTCCAGGTCACCAGGGGGCGTAACAGCAAAGGCCTGTGATGGCAGTAGTGGCGGGGGGGCCAATGGTGTAGCAGTCCAATCAGTAAAGCAGCCTGCAGCTCTCTCGCTGCCTGGCAAACCACACGTTTCCAACTGTGGCCCCACATGGCTCTTTAAGGCCTCAGCGACTGCTCTCCAGGTGCTGAGCAGTCCCACTGCAACCTTGTCGGCTTTAGTTTCAGAGTCCCAAACCTTGACCTCAATTTGGTCCCATATTTCAGGCTCATAAACTGTCCAATGGTTAATAAGGAGAATAAGCTGTAAGGTTACTAGGACAGTCTTTGTTTCTAAGGACGTATGATTCCCCATGATAACGTACAGCTGCTTACCAGCGAGAGGCAGTTGTGTGCACGGGTCCACTTCTCTCAGCTCGAGCTTCTCTCCAGTTCCAGTGCACCTATTTCCAGTGACTTTCTGTATGAGCTTCTCTGAGCAGTTTGCTGAGTCTGGACGAACCTATCTTTATGAGGCAATCAAAGTGCCTGTTCCTGTCTTGGTCTCCATTCTGCCAGCCTGTTCCTCTTCACTTCTTTTTCCTGCTTCTTTATTGATGTAATTTCATCGTGTTGCCTTTTTCTTTTTTCTTCTTGAGGGCAGGCTCCCCTCTTATACCCTTCTCCCCACAGCAGTTCTTTTCAAAACAACTTTTCATTGGTCAAACAACTTTGCAAATAACAGTAAAGGCAAACACCCAGCAATTTCTATGCCTTAATGGCTGGAGAACAAGAAACCCGAGACTGCATGGTGTCTCCTGACTCACCCTTCTTTGTTCCCTCTAAACTCTTTCACATTCCTGATGGCCTCATTGTTAAGAGTCTAATGTTATCTCAACCATGGGGCTTTCCAACCCCCGTGGCCACATTCCCAAATCTCCCCCTTTTTTATTAATATCAACGATTTTCTCGACACGAATTACTACTCCATATATAACAGCGATGCTATTTGTTATAATATAAGAAAATGTATAAAATGCTTTTATTTAATACATGCGGATTGACAGAATACTAGGGAAGTAGTTGAATAAGACTTTTATGTCATTGGTTCTTCTAAAACCACCACACATAAATTGGAAGCAACCTTGAAGATCGTCTAATTCCAACACTCCTGCAATGGGCAGGAATGCCACCCACTAGATCATGTTGCTCAAAAGCGTGTCCAACCTGTCCTTGAACACCTCTAAGGATGGGCCCTCTGCTACTTCCCTGGGCAACCTGTTCCAGTGCTTTACTACCCTCTGAGTAATGAATTTCCTTTTAACGTATAATCTAAATCTCCCCTCTTTTAGCTTAAGAATATTTCCCCTTGTCCCATCATTCTCTGTCCATATTTTTCCCTGTCTTTTCTATAAGCCCTCTTTATGTATTGAAAAGCTGCAATAAGGTTACCCCAGAGCTTTCCATTCTTCAAGCTGATCATCCTCAGCTGTCTCAGCTCTTCTTCACAAAGAAGGTGCTTCAGCCCTCTGATCATCTTCATGGCCCTCCACGTGCTCAGGCACAGTCAGCATGAGTTTAGGAAAGCTAAGCCCTGCTTGACAAACCTGATCTACTTATATGAAAAGGTAATACACTGTATGGATGAGGGAAATACTGTGGTTGTGGTCTACTAAGACTTCAGTAAGGCTTTAGACACTGTTTCCCACATCCTCCTCCTACAGAAGCTGTCTGCTCAAGGTTTAGATGGGTGTACACTTCATTGGATTGGGTGGCTGGGCCCAAAGAATTGTGGTGAATGGAGATAAATACATTGGAGGCTAGTCACTAGTGGTGTCCCCCAGGGTTCAGTATCAGGCCCAGTTCTCTCCAATATTTTTATCAATGATCTGGACAAAGGGATTGAGTGCACCCTCAGTAAGTTTACAGGCGACAACTAGTTAAGTATGAGCGTTGATCTACTTGAGAGTAGGAGGGATCTTCAGAGGGATCTGGATAGGCTAGACCAATGGGCCAAGGGCCAACAAAGTGAAATTCAACAAGGCTAAAGGCCAGCTCCTGCACATGGGTCACAATGTTCCAGCAATTTGTGTCAATAGAGGGCTTGAAGGGTAAACCTTGAGTCTCTGATATCTGGGAGGTTTCAGAATAACTGCTAACTATTTTGACTATTGCATGGGACACTACACAAGTCTCTGATATCTGGCCAAGAGATTAAGGAGAAGGGAAAAGCTGAAGGATGACTAAAACACAAAGCTTGCATGGGATACTGCACAAGTCTCTGATATCCAGCCAAGACGGACAAAGGAGAAGGACAAGGACAAAGCCTGGGAGGAAGACTACGAGCCTTTAACACGAGAGACGCCCAGAGGGACCACCGGAGACAGATACACATGCGCCAGTGGGAGCCAGTTCAGATTCCGGGAACTAATTATAATAACCCTGCCTTTTCTAGAAGACATAGTGAATATGTATTAGCCTAGGAGCATAATAACCAGCTTCCTGATGTAGCATGTGTGTGTGTTGGAGGAGCCCAGACTCCCCCTGTGCCCAGCATTGTTTACTTGCCTTTTATTGACCCCATAAATAAATCTTATAAAGCTAAATAGACTCGGAATTTATAACAACAACAACCCCATGAAGTGCTACAGGACAGGGGAAGAGAATTATGGTGATTATCCTTGTAGTTATTGAAGCAAACATGGGGGCAATGCAGTCAGAGGTCAAATCCAACATGGGCTCACAAGGGATAGGTCCTGTTTGACTAAATTGATTTCCTTTTATGGAAGATCACCCATCTACTCGATCAAGGGAAGCCAGCTGATGTGATCTTTGGATTTCAGTAAAGCTTTTGTCCTGGTTTCAGTTAGAACAGAATTAATTTTCTTCCTAGTAGCTGGTGGAATGCTGTGTTTTGGCTTAGGATGAGAAGAGTGCTGATAACACCCCGATGTTTTAATTGTTGCAGAGCAGTGCTTATACCAAGCCAAGGACATCTCAGCCTTTTGCTCTGTCCTGCCAACAGGCAGGCTGGGGGTGCAGTAAGAGCTGGGAGGGGACAGACCCAGGACAGCTGACCCAAACTAGCCAAAGGGGTATTCCATACCATCTGACGTCATGCTAAACAATATATAGGGGTGGCTAGCCGGGGGGAGGGGGCTGGACTGCTCGGGGTTAGGCTGGGCATCGGTCAGCGGGTGGTGAGCAATTGCATTGTGCATCACTTGTTTGTACATATTATTCTTATTTTCCTATTATCACCATTGTATTATTATTATTATTATTGTTATTATTATTTTGTTGTTATTATTTTCCTGTCTTATTAAACTGTCTTTATCTCAACTCACGGGCTTCACTTTCCATTTCTCTCCCCCGTCCCAGAGAGGGAGGGGGGAGGGTGAGCGAATGGCTGCGTGGTGTTTAGCTGCCAGCCGGGTTAAACCACGACAGCTTTTGACTCAGTTTCCCATAGGATCCTACTGAACAAAATGTTCAGCATGCAGCGAGGCAAAAATATCATACAATGCATGAGCAATTGAATGAAAGGCAGGGCTCAAAGAGTTGTGGTAAATGGGTCCACATTAGGCTGGCGGCTGGTCACTAGTGGGGTCCCTCAAGGCTCCATTTTAGGGACAGATCTCTAGTGCTTTTATAAATGATTTGGATGTAAGACTAGAAGGTGTTCTGAGCAAATTTGCTAATGACACTAAACTTAGAGGAGCTGTTTACTCTGTTGAGGGTGTAAAGGCCTTGCAGAGAGATCTGGACAGATTGGAGAGCTGGGTGATCACCAACCACATGAAGTTTAACCAGAGCAAGTGCTGGGTCCTGCACTTGGGAAGAGGCAACCCTGTCTATATGTACAGACTGGGTGACGAGACGCTAGAGAGCAGTCCCGCAGAGAGGGATCTGGGGGTTGTGGTTGACAGCAAGCTGAATATGAGCAGCAGTGTGAATATGAGCCAGCAGCCAGGAGGGCCAACCATATCCTGGGGTGCATCAAGCATGTCATTTGAGGGAGGTGATTGTCTCGCTCTACTCTGCACTGGTGCAGCCTCATCTTGAGTACTGTGTGCAGTTCTGAGCGCCACAGTACAAAAAGGACATGAAACTATTGAAGCGTGTCCAGAGAAGGGCTACAAAGATGGTGAAGGGCCTAGAGGGGAAGACGTATGAGGAGTGGCATAGGTCACTTGGCCTGTTCAGCCTGGGAAAGAGGAGGCTGAGAGGAGACCTCATAGTGGTCTACAGCTTCTTCACGAAGGGGAGTGAATGGCAGGCACTGATCTATTCTCTTTAGTGGGAAGTGATAGGACCCTAGGGAATGGAGTCAAGCTGTGACAGGGAGGTTCAGGCTGGATATCAGGAAGAGGTTATTTACTGAGAAGGTGGTTGTGCCCTGAACCAGGCTCCCAGGGATGTAGGCACAGCACCAAGTCTGTCAGAGTTTAAGAAGCACTTGGACTATGCTCTTAGTCATATGCTTTGATTTTTTGGGTAGACCTGTGTGGAGCCAGGAGTTGGACTTGATGATCCTTATGGGTTCCTTCCAACATAGAATGATATTCTATAATTCTATCATTCTATAATTTTAAGAGTGGCTGGAAAGCTGTCCAAAGGAAAGGGACCTAGGGGTATTGGTCAACAGCCAGTTGAATATGAGCCAGCAGTGTGCTCAGGATCCAAGAAGGCCAACAGCATCCTGGCTTGTATTAGAAACAATGTGGTCAGCAGGACTAGGGAAGTGATTGTCCCTCTGTACTCAACTCTGGTAAGGCCGCACCTCAAATACCATCTTCAGTTTTGGGCTCCTCACTAAAAGAAGGACATCAAGGCCATAGAGCATGTCCAAAGAGGGGCAACAAAGCTAATGAAAGTTGTAGAGAACAAGTCTTCTGAGGAACGTCAGAGGGAGCAGGTGTTGTTTAGTCTGGAGAAAAGAAGGCTCAGGGGAGACCTTACTATACTTTAAAATTACCTTAGAGAAGGTTGTAGTGAGGTGGGGATAGGGCTCTTCTCCCAAATGCCAAGTGATAACATGAGGGGAAATGTTCTCAAGTAGCACCAGAGGAGGTTTAGGTTGGGTATTAGGAGAAATTTCTTTACTGAAATGTTTGTGCAGCACTGGAACAGGCTGCCCAGGGAACATCACCCATGAAGGTCTTCAGAGAACATGTAGATGTCATGTTTAGTAACCTGTCTTAGTAGTGGACTTGATGGGGCTAGGTTAAAGGCTGAACTGAATGATCTTAGAAGTCTTTTCCAACCTAAATTATTCTATGATTTTGTGATTTAATATGACTTGCTATGTCACTATGTCACATATGGTTATGACTCTTAAACAGGTATTTTCATTGACTTCTGAGATTTGTTAAATGAGAAACAGCTTGCAGAAGCAGGACTGTTGTTCTTAATGTTGTCAATATTTCAAGTCCAGTGTTTTAAATATTGTGATATATAGTCTGAATCAATTAATCTGGGTATAATGTTTTTGTGCAACATCTTTTAGACTTCATTCTGGTAACAAAAACACTCTAGTAGGTAATAGAGAATCATGATCAAATATTGATGTTTTTGTTAGATATGACAATTTTAAAGTGCTTAAGAACACCATATATATAGTTGAATATGACTGAAAATATTATTTATCAGAGAATAAAAATGTGCTTAAAGTAAAATTTTCTTTGTTTGATTTTTTTTTTTTAGCATAAAAATGTTACTGTTAATTCGTATTTGGATACATCTTTGTCCTCTTGTACATTTTTGACTTAAGAATCATAGAAACATAAAATCATTAAAGTTAGAAACAACCTCCAAGATCATCTGGTTCAACCATCCCATTACTACCAAGATCACCCACTAAAACAAGCCCCTAAGCACCAAGTCCAACTGAAAATAAATAATTCCCTGAAACATATCTCAGCCTTTTAGGAGAGAGTGATGAGAAGACAAGGCTCCAGAAAAAAAAAGGAGTAATTTGCTTCAGAGCCTATTGCCCCAAAATTAAATATTTCCATGGTCTCCCTTTAGATTACATTTACTCTACTTCTGTGAGCTAGACATTTATTTGTAATTTAAGTCTATGAGGTGCATTCTTGAAGTAGTACTTCTAGTCATGTTTCATTCAATATGAGTTCATCTGTTATTCTTAAAGACAAAATAAAACATAATAAAGTCAGAGTTGATGTTGTGGTTTAACTCGGCTGGCAGCTAAGAACCTTGCAGCCATTCTCTCACCCTCCCCCTGCAGTGGGATGGGGGAAAGAATCAGAAAAAAATAAAAGCTTGTGGGAGAGATAAAGGCAGTTTATTAGAACAGAAAAGAAAGAAAGAAATAATAATAATAATTAAAAAAAAAAAAAAAAAAAAAACAGTAATAATAATAGTACTACAAATACAAACGAGTTAAAAAAAAAAAAAAAAAAGTTATGTACAGTGCAATTGCTCACCATCTGCTGACCAATGCCCATCCCATTGGTTTCCCCTGCCCTGGCCGGCCACCTTACAGTAATTGCTCAGCATGATGTCATATGTTATGGAATATCCTTTTGGACGGGCCAAATCAGCTGTCCTGGTTCTGTCCTCTTCCAGCTCCTTGTACACCTCTAACCTCCTTGCTGGCAGAGTGATATGAGAAGCTGAAAAGCCCCTGGCTTAGTGTAAGCACTACTCTGCAAAAAAAAAATAAAATTAAAACATCAGGATGTTGTCAACATTATTCTCAATCTAAATCCAAAACATACCATCAAACCAGCTACTGTAATGGGTTTACAGTAGCAGGGGGCCATATGGGTAGCTTCAGTGAGAAGAATCCAGAAGCTGCCCCATGTAAGATAAGAGGTCTACCACTGGCCAGAGCCGATCTAATAAGTGATGTTGTTTTTGTCTGTGTGAGAGCATATTTAAGAAGGGGGAAAGTAAATAAATATATAAATGCTGCTCTACAGCAGCTGGGAGAGTGAGGAGTGAGAAACAGCCTTGCAGACACCAAGGTCAGAGAAGAAGGAGGGGAAGAAGGTGCTCCAGCCACCAGAGCCAAAGTTCCTCTGCAGCCTGGGGTGAGGTCCATGGTGGAGCAGGTTGTTCCCCTGCAGCCCATGGTGTACCATGGTGGAGAAGGTGGAACTGCCCTGATGGAGGTTGCAGCCCATGGAGAGCTTTTGCAGAAGCAGGCCCTAGGCCGGACCTGTAGCCCATGGAGAGGGGACCACACAGGTGCAGGTGACCAGGTGCTGCTGCCTGTGGGGGACCCAGGTTGGAACACTTTGCTCCTGGTGGATAGACCCCATGCTATGGACCCATATGGGAGTAGTTCTCGAAGAGCTGCTGCTTATGGGAAGCCCACACAGGATCAGTTCAGGAAGGACGTCATCCCGTGGGAGGGACCCAACGCTGGAGCAGGGGAAGAGAGTGACCACGAAGGAGCAGTGGAGACAAAGATATAGACTGACCACAACCCCCACTCCCCTTGCCTCTTGTGGGGAGGAAGTGGAAGAGGGTGGATGGGGGGAAGGTGTTTTTGGTTTCTTTCCTTTGTTTCTCACTTCTCTAGCTTGCTAGTAATAGGCAATAAATGTTACTAATTTCCCTACTCTGAGTCTGTTTTTGCCTTCACAATCATTTTTGAGTGATCTCCTTATCTCCAATCTTGAATCTTTTGCATTGTATTTTCTTACTCTTTCCTTTTGAGGAGAGGGAGTGAAAGAGCTGTTGTGGTGGAGTTTGGTTGCTCATCTGAGTAAAACTACTACACCTACTAAGAGAAAAATTAACTCTATCATAGCTGAAATCAGGACAGTTGAATATTGCTCTGACTAGGTTATTTAGATATTCCTGTTATATATGGAGTGGTAATTCCTGTCGAGAAAATGGTTGATATTAATAAAGAAGGGGGAGATTTGGGAGTGTGGCCACGGGGGTCGACAAGCACCGTGGTTGATGGCAACATCAGACTCTTAACTATGAGGCCATCAGGAAAGTAAAAGAGTTTAGAGGGAACAAAGAAGGGTGAGTCAGGAGACACCATGCAGTCTCAGGTTTCTTGTTCTCCAGCCGTTAAGGCATAGAAATTGCTGGGTGTTTGCCATTACTGTTATTTGCAAAGTTGTTTGACCAATGAAAAGTTGTTTTGAAAAGAACTGCTGTGGGGAGAAGGGTATAAGAGGGGAGCCTGCCCTCAAGATAAAAAAAAGGCAACACGATGAAGTTATGTCATCAATAAAGAAGCAGGAAAGAGGAATTAAAAGGAACAGGCTGGCAGAATGGAGACCAAGACAGGAACAGGCACTTTGATTGCCTCATGAAGTTCAGCCAAACTCAGCAAACCGCTCAGAGAAGCTCATACAGAAGATTGCTGGACATAGGCGCACTAGAGCTGGAAAGAAGCTTGAGCTGAGAGAAGCAGACCCGTGCACACAACTACCCCTCGCTGGTAAGCAGCTGTACATTATCATGGGGAATCATACGTCCTTAGAAACAAAGATTATCCTGGTAACCTTACAGCTTATTCTCCTTATTAACCATTGGACAGTTTATGAGCCTGAAATATGGGACCAAATTGAGGTCAAGGTTTGGGACTCTGAAACTAAAACCGACAAGGTTGCAGTGGGACTGCTCAGCACCTGGAGAGCAGTTGCTGAGGCCTTAAAGAGCCATGTGGGGCCACAGTTGGAAACGTGTGGTTTGCCAGGCAGCAAGGGAGCTGCAGGCTCCTTTACTGATCGGACTGCTACACCACTACACCATTGGCCCCCCCGCCACTACTGCCATCACAGGCCTTTGCTGTTACGCCCCCTGGTGACCTGGACGTGCCTTTTGACCCAGGCCCTGTTGGCCTTGAAAAGGAGATGGATATGCTTTTCTTTGATCCGGGAAGAACGGGATACATAAGGCCTAAAGGCCGAGTTGCTTGACAACTTAAAGCAAGACATATTTTTCAAAAGGAATGGAAAATGGAGACTTGTTTGTAATCAAGAAAAGGAATGGAAAAATGGAGACTGTTAAGTCATAGACCTTAAAGGATTGTTTGTTACCTTTCCTGATTGTACATATGTACAATCATACATACTCGGGTTTAGTATGTAAAAGCAGTGTTCTGTATATTTAGAATGTTTGATGTTCGTGTGTGCGTGTTGCTGGAGCATAGACTCCCCACACACCCAGCGCTGTTTACTTGCCTTTTATACCTTTTATCAATATTTAGTTTATAAATATTACAAAATTCAGATTGAGTTGAGACTTCATTTATAACATTCCACAGCGTAATGTTTAATGTCACATTTACTTGTTTGAATATATCTGATGATACATGGGATTTTTGCTTGAGGTGCGATTGCCTAAAGTAACTAAGAAAATAAAACTAACATTCACATTTTAAAGAAAATGTTCAGCATTGAAGAGGCTTTCAGGGTAGGGCGTAGCTGTATTACCTAAGCATTCCCTCGGCTTCTAACCTTAGATGCTATCGCGCTGGGGAAACCTGGTGTGCTAGCTCTAAGGAACAGTATGGAGCGTAGAGTGGAGTGGAGACACCACGGCTAGGCTCTGTGACCAGGTGGGGACTTGATTGTTCTTGTGCACACTGAGACTGATAAACCGTACCTTTTGCTACCCTGAGCCAAGGACCTGTCATGTTTTTACAAATGCTGTACCTTAGTGTACTTTTTCTCATTATTATATCATTATAATACCAAAACACAACTCCATTCCAAAAGATACCCGCCTCCAAGTTCTGACCACCCCTCACTGAGCATGCGCCCTGAATTTCTCAAAGACTATTACTTTTAACGGAGAAGGGGAAAACACAAATCATAACTAAGATATGCTTGACTAGAGTCACTCTAGCTTCACTTAAAAGATAGAAAATAATATAAATAGGCCTAAGATAGAGGGGATGTTAGGGAAGATACCACCATCAGGGGAGGTACCATCATGAGGGAATACACCATCCCGAGGACCTCCTGACTCCTGGGATCAGTCAACGGGCTGAGCCTCTCTTTCCCCCTCCCCCCGATCCCATTGGAAAACCTTTGGGTGAGATTTGAACACTTGGTTATACCATGTGTCTCTGTGGAAACTTAGAAATCTCTATAGAGTCTTTGTGCCTTTTAATGCGTTAATTTCCAGGCTGCACACCTGTGTATTTCATGCATGCCAGCTTGCTTTTGCAGACAGTAACTATCACTGGCAATCCAAAGAACGTGTGTACCTGTTGCAGTAATAAATTGTGCATTGTTCCTAGCCATGATAGTTCTCATTGAACGTGATTAGAGTAAGTGCAGTTATACATTATTGGAGAATCCATGACTGGTAGTTCAGCACTCTTGAATCCAACCAGGCCCATAATGGTTAATCAGCTACACGCCTTAACGCAACTTTGCTTTAGCAGAGTGATGCAAAATAAAAATGGTGAAAACACAATAGAAATGGAAGTAACACTTGCCAAAATACAGAAATTGCAATACACAGTTCAATCACAATACCAATATGATTCCTATTACCACTCTATGTAGCGTGCTAACCATCACAACGCTCAGCATCCTCAAACACTAGGAAGGAAAACATGGCTTAAAGCCAGCTTAAGCACATTGCTCTCTTTGAAATTGTTTTATTAGTTTTTTAGTTTTTTTACTGTGTATTGAGCTGGAACATGTATTTGCTTCTTACGTATTGGTCTGGCTTAGGGAGGCATTCTCAGTCGTTTAACTAATGTGGGGAGAAATGTTTACATCACCACTTGATCTATTCAGCTGTAGCATAATCAGTTGATATAACCAATTGACATAGCTGTTTTTCTAAAACAGTATTTCCTTCCTCTGTGGTTTGAGATAGTCAGATTCCTTGCAACACCTGTGATGGGTCACACATTGTATTATTCTCTGAGTTTGGTTGGCATATTGCCCTTGCCCATCTCCACAGAGACTTCTTCCAATGTACAGATTTAAGGGTGAATCACAGATAACAAATGATTATCTGAAAGATTAACATTTGAAGCTCTCATCTGATAAAAACTGAAAATTAACTGTAGATGTACACAAAACATCCATTCAGTATTTAAAGTGCTAAAATTAAATCTCATATCTATGTAGTAAATGGACAAAACAGAAACTCCTAGTTAGCCATAAAAGGAAGAATCTCATAACTAATACGTGCTGTTTATGGAACTATCAACTTCCTATCACTATTTATACCTATCTCTAATTTGTGAATGTTTTACTTACTCTTGTTCTACCAGAAGGAGATTTCCTCTGGATATTTTTATATCACTACTTATTTGAAAGCTCAGATTTGTAAGCAGTCCTGTTAGTACTTACTTACAGGCCTTTGTAGATGCATTTGTCACAACTGTGAATAGATAAAACAGGGTCATTACCGAGCAAATGGAATGTCACAGGCCTTATACAGAATTCTTCCTTTTTAGTACATGCAAAGTAACTGGCTATGTGTTTTACACACAGGAAATACTTTTTTTTTTTTTTTTTTTTTTTTTTTTTTTTTTTTTTTTCACAAGTCTGGCCTGTTGTTTTCATCTGGAAGAAACAAATACTCTTTTTTTTTTTTTTTAATTTCTCAGAAGCTGCTTTTTCCTCCTCAAACAGATTCTGAACACTACCTTTTGAGAAATTAGTGTATAAAGTTACAGATAAAAATCAACTGAAATAATTTAGAACTAGTAATTTTCTACAGGTAATTGTTATCGTAGTTCTAGCCACACACAATGAAGCAGAAAATAAGAGTCTCAGACTCATGGAATACGTCAAATGTATTTTAAAGATTCCCCACAGTGAGACTCTGTGTGTCACCTCATTGATGAAATTAGTAAATAGATAATAGCAGTCATCTAAGTATGCATTAGGAAGTAATGGTAACTTTAAGAGGCCATTTTTATACATGAATGAACATTTCAGCATACTTATAATTAACTGGTGTTTCATCTATTTTCCTGTTAAAAATTTGTATAGGTCCACAAAGCCTATGTACTTTTAGATGAAGAAACCTCATTGAGGAGCCAAATCAGTTTAGTGGTTTGTGTATTATATGTCGATCTGAGGTCAGATTACAAGTTCAGTGTAGTGAGAAAGAATGGGGTAAAACACACCAAGTGAATCAAGAAAACCATAAAAATAGCAACCTTAAATTTGTCCAGGTGTGAAGATAAAACCTAAATAATATCTCTGTAAAAGTTCTGAATGTTTTATGACACACCTTCTTTTTTCACATTGACAGTCATTTTTTTTAATCACATTTTTCACAAACAGTAAAGGAAGAAATAGTTTACAGTAAGTTTGTGCTAATGCATTATTTTTATAATGTATTATAGTTTTAATTGAAATAAACAAATAAACAAAAACATTTATTTGAATATGAGTAGTTCCAAAGATACAGAGGTCTAATTTTGATTAATATAAAAAGAAAGTTAATGAAAAGTAAAAGTATACAAAATGTAACAGCAGTTGCTGTTTCTCACTTACCTTGAAACCCTTCTGTTTCTTGATTCACTTTGTTAAACTTAATCACTTTACTATTTTTAAATTATATAAGGAAACATATATGTAGGTAAAGGGAGGTTGCTATTCAAAATATCTCATTAGAATAACCAATTTCAGTAAATTAACTATCTACTTATCTTAATCACTGGGTACCAGATACTTAGAGAAATTAGGTATGCACAATTTATAAAACATAAAAATAAGCTAAACTTATTATAGAATTGTAGAATCATGGAATGGCTTAGGGTGGAAGGGACCTTAAAGATCACCTAGTTCCAACACCCTTGCTATGGGCAGAGATGCCACACACTTGATCAGGTTGTCCAGGGCATTATCCAACCTGGTCTTGAACACCTCCAGGGATGGGGCAACCACAACTTCTCTGAGAAACTTGTTCCAGTGCCTCACTACCCTTACAGCAAAGAATTTTCTCCTAACCTCCAATCTAAATCTCCCTTCTTTTCTTTTAAAACCATTACCCCTTGTCCTGTCATTATCTGACTGAGCAAAAAGTTGCTGTTCATCTTTTTTTAGAAGCCTCTTTTGAAAAGCCACAATAAGGTCACCCCAGAACCTTCTCTTCTTTAGGCTGAACAGGTTCCTTAGCCCTTCTTCATAGGAGTGATTCTCCATCACTTTGATTATTTTTGTGGTGCTCCTCTGAACCCATTCTAACAGGTTCACATCTTTCTTGTGCTAAGGGCCCCAGACCTCGATGCAGTACTCCAAGTGGGACCTCACAAGGTCAGAGTAGAGGGGGACAGTTAACTCCCTTGACTTGCTGGCCACTTCTCTTTTGATACAGACCAGGATGAAGTTCACCTTCTGGGCTGCAAGCATGCACTGCTGGCTTATGTCGAGCTTTTTGTCCACCAGAACCCACCAAGTATTTATCTGCAGGGCTGCTGTCACTGAGTTCTCCTTGACTGTACTCATGTCTAGGATTGCCCCAACCCAGGTGCTGCACCTTGCATTTGGACTTATTGTACCTCATTAGGTTCACATGGGCCAAATTATCAAACTTTTCCATGTCCCTAGAAGGAAGGGATTGCAACTCTTCCTTCTGTTGTATCACCTGAAGCACTCAGCTTGTTGTCAACTTCAGACTGGCAGAGGTTACACTTAATCCCAAAGTCTACGTCATTGATAAAGATATTAAACATCACCAGTCCCAGAACAGACCCCTGAGGGACACAACTCGTCCCTGGCCTCTACATGGACATAGAGCCATTGACCACCACTCTCTGACTGTGACCTTCAAGCCAATTCCTTATCCACTGAATGGCTGTGGTGGTTTTACTTGTGTGGGAATCCAAGCTCCTCCACGGCCGCTCTCACTCCCCCTTCTTTTTTGAGGAGAGGGAGAAAATACAACACAAAGGGCTCAAGAGTTGAGATAAGGAGAAGAAGATGGCTCAACAAGTATTGTGATGGGCAAAACAAACTCAGAGTAGAGAGACAGTAAGATTTATTGCCTGTTACTAACAAGCTAGAGAAGTGAGAAACAGGAAAGAAACCAAAAACACCTTCCCCCCATCCACCCTCTTCCACTTCCTCCCCCCGAGTGGTGCAGGGGAACGGGGGAGTGGGGGTTGTGGTCAGTCTATAGCATTTTGTCTCAGCCACTGCCTCTCAGTCACTCTCGTTCCCTGCGTCATGGGGTCCCTCCCACAGGATGATGTCCTTCCTGAACTGATCCTACGTGGGCTTCCCAGAGGCAGCAGGTTTTCAAGAACTGCTCCAGATATGAGTCTGTACCATGGGGTCCATCCCTCAGGAGCAAACTGCTCCAACCTGGGTCCCCCACGGGCAGCAGCTCCTGACAGGTCACCTGCTCCTGCATGGGCTCCTCTCCACAGGCTGCAGCTCCAGCCTGGAATCTGGTCCAGCAGTGTTCCTCCACAGGCTGTAGCCTCCTCCAGGCACATCTACTTGCTCCTCTGTGGTCTCCTCCATGGGCTGCAGCATAGAACCCTGCTCCACCATTGTACTCCATGGGCTGCAGGTGGACAGCCTGCCTCATCATGGTCCTCTCCACAGGCTGCAGGGGACTTCTGCTCTGGCTCCTGGAGCTCCTTTCTCCCTCCCTCTTCACTGAACTTATCACCTGCAAGGATGTTTCTCACTCCTCTTTCTCTCTCAGCTGCTGTGTAGCAGCATTTTTTTTTTTTTTAAATATATATTTTTTTTCACTGTCTTAAATCTGCTCTCACAGAGGTGCAAACAACATCACTTACTAGTTCGGCTCTGGTTAGCAGCAGTTCCTTTATCTAACATAAGGCAGCTTCTAGATTCTTCTCACAGAAGCAACCCCTATGGCCCCCTGCTTCCAAAACCTTGCCAGGTAAACCCACTACAATAGTCCACACATCAAATCCATGTCTCTCCAATTTAGAGACCAGGAAGTCATGTAGAACTGTGTCAAAGGACTTACAGGAGTCCCTGTAGATGCCATTGGTTGGTCTTCCCTTGTCAGCTGATGCAGTCTCTCCAACACAGAAGGCTACCAGACTGGTCAGGCATGATTTGTTCTTGGTGAAGCATCCAGATGGCATCCCTGTAGACCTCCATGGGGCCACATGTCTCTGCCACTATTGCCTGGGCTTTTCTTTCTTACACCTCAGTTTGGTCATCAGGTCCTTGCTTAGCCATGTTGCTTTCCTGCCTTCTCTGCTTGATTTCCCATACTTGGGCATGGAGACCTCTTGCAATCTAAGAAAAGTGCCCTTAAAGAATAGTCAGCTGTAGTCAGTTTGTCTGTCCTGAGAGACCATGACCCAGGGAATCTCATCCACTAAATCTTTAAACAGTTGGAAGTTCTCTCTGCTTAAGTCCTGACTTTGCTCTTTGACAAGCCCATATTCCCTGAGATCATGAACCCAATCAGTCTGTGGTCTTTCCAGCCCAAACTGCCTCCAATCTTAACCTCTCTAATGAGTTAATTTATATCAGTGAGTATCAAGTCCAGTAACAATTCGCTGGTTGGTTTGTCTAACACCTGGACCAGGGACCTCAGTGTACTCCAGGAATCTCCTGGGTTGCTTACGTCCTTCCGTGTTGCTTTCTCAGCAGACATTGGGGTGGTTGAAATACCCTATGAGGAAGAGTGATAGTGAGCATTATGCTTCTTATAGCTGAAGGTCACACGACTTTGTTAACAGGCATCCTTGACCTGGAAGCCTTAAGTAAACCCCAACCAAATATGTTAATATCAACATATGTCACTCATATATCAATATATGATTTATACCAATATATATATATCTCAATATATGACACAAAATTAAATATACTGATTTATTGTCACAAGCCAATAACCTACTTGAAACTATTTTTGTATTAATAGAACATAAAATAGACAATAGTAATTGCCCAGAAATTAACAACAATAACAAAATGTTAACAAGCTCTTAGTTTTTTCTGAATACAAAAATTATATATTTTGGGAAAAAATTTTCAATTCAGAAAATGAAAAGAAATTTTCATTTGATACATTTCAGCTCGCTTTGTTCATGAGCAAAATTTTATCTCATTGACTTTGAGCAATATCTGGACAAGATTTTACAATGTGTTTATTAAAAGTAGTGAAATTTTATGAGTAGGATTTTTAAGCTCTTAGTCCTAAACTTCTTCCAAAGGGCGCTGATGACTTAATTGCTATAGATTTCAAACAAATAATTCTAAGAACCTACTTAGCTTATCTCAAACAGCCTAAATCAAAGGAGAGGCGAGAAGTGGAAAGTATTGATTGATTTTGTGTTTCATATTTTCTGAGTTTCACATGCAGCATCTTTTTACTCAGATGGTTGCATAGCTTAGAGTTGTTCAAAACATTCAGATTGGGGACAGATCCAGGGAGCTACATCCACAGTTATATTAGTGTCTAATATTCCTTTTGTTTCCTGAAGTTTAAATTATGTCATGATGTGGTTAGTTACCTGTATCTGGAGACACCTTTTTAGGCACTTAAAGGATTATATTTTCAGTTTGACAAAGTTTGTCAGAAGTAAGCCTGTTTGGCATTGTCTGAGCACCTGCTCAAAAAAATTGCAAAGACCAAGTTCAGCCAACCTCTGTCCTTCCACTATCTCCAGAACAGACAGACATTCCCGTCTCAAGACAGGATCCATAAATACAAACCAGTCTTCAAAAATTCCTGCTTCCCAATGTTTCAGAGTTAATAAAATCATTTATTTATTTATTTATTTATTCCTATCTGGAGTAGACTGTTCACATACGCAGACAACAGAGAAGAAATACAAACAGGATAGGTAGGGCTCATTGACTAAAATACTTAGGATAGATTCAAATATAAAGAAAGGTAATACAGTGTGGTCTTTTTGTTTGTTTGTTTCCTTGCTTGCTTTCAGTAGAGCTATTTAGTTCTTACTTGCAACCACAGATGTCTCCACTAAATAGCTATGAAAGCACAATTTGTAAATGCTTGTAAATATTTACACAGTTAAATATTTTCTCATTTGAAAACATGCTGAAGACATTAAAATACAATAGACAACAGACACACATATATATATATATTTTTTTTCCATGTTGTTTTAATCAAGAATTCAAATTCATGAACAAGCACGTCTAGGTTGCTTTCAGTTGGTTATAGATATATATATATCTTTCAATAAAACCGTAGCAATACAAGTTTACTCTCTCAGTGCATTCCATGTACCAGTCCTCTAAGTTTATGTACATGAACAGATTTTGTGACTCAGCTGACATCTGGAAGATGTGAAAACACAGTAAGGTGATCAGGAGTCTGAGATTCTATGTGAAGTAGAGTATATGATCTTGTCAGCAGAGGATAGTTTCACAGGCAGATAAGAAATAAGAGAGTTAGGAAGACTTTCTGTATAGATTCTTAGCCAATTTCTGCAGTTCTAAGCTTCCAGTTAAATTCAAAGAGACTCTAATCTTTATATTTTGAAGATTACAAACATTAAGGTATTTAAAATTTATTTATTTATCTGTTTATACCTACCTGCCTATTTATTCTAAAGCTTATCAAAATAATGTTACAGAATGACAGAATCACAGAATTGTAGGGGTTGGAAGGGACCTCAAGATATCATTGGGTTCAACCCCCTGCCAAAGCAGGTTTCCTAGAGCAGGTTGCACAGGTAAGCATCCAGATGGGCCTTGAATATCTCCAGAGAAGGAGACTCCACAATGTCCCTGGGCAGCCTGTTCCAGTGCACCATCACCCTCACTGTGAAGAAACTCTTTCACATGTTGGTGCAGAACTTCCTGTGATCCATTCTGTGGTCATTGCTCCTTGTCCTGTCCCCCCCACAGACCACTGAAAAGAGGTGGGCCAAATCCCTCTGTCTCCCTCACCTCAGGTATTTATACACATTGATAAGATCCCCTCTTTGTCTTCTTTTCTCAAGACTAAACAGACCCCGGTCTCTCAGACTTTCCTTATAGGGGAGGTGCTCCAAGCCCTGTATCATTGTTGCTTTAAGGGGTGTAGCTGATTAACCGTTATGGGCTTGGTCAGATTCAGGATACTAGACTATCACAATCACAGATTTCACCAATAATGCATTAACCATCTGGGTTCCAGTCGGATTTACCAATAACGCATTAACCATCTGGGGTCCGGTCGGATATTCACCTATAACGCGTTAACCATCTGGGGTCTTGTTGGATTCAGAACACTGAACTATCACGGTCATGGATTCACCAATAATGCACTTAATGAGAGCTATAACAATAAAATCAAGTGTGATTTATTACAGCAACAGGTACACAGGTTCTTTGGATTGCCATTGATAGTGATTGTCTGCAAAAGCAAGTTAGCATGCATGAAATACACAGGTGTTGCAGGTGTTACAGGTGCACAGCTTAGAAATTAACCTGTTAGAAGGACCAAAGACTCTAGAGAGATTTATAACCAAGTGTTCAAATCTCACCCAAGAGAGGCTCAGCCCACCGACTGATCCCAGGAGTCAGGAGGTCCTAAGGATGTTGTATTCCCTTGGGATCATATCTCCCCTGATGGTGGTATCTTCCCTAACATCCCCTCTATCTTAGGCCTATTTATATTATTTTCTATCTTTTAGGTGGAGCTAGAGTGACTCACTTAATAATATCTTAATCATAACTAATACCTTAGTTATGATTGGTGAAAAGTTCTCCTGTATCCGTTAAAAGTAATAGTCTTTGAGAAATTCAGGGCGCATGCTCAGTGAGGGGTGGTCAGAACTTGGAGGCGGGTATCTTTTGGGATGGAGTTGTGTTTTGGTATTATAATGATATAATAATGAGAAAAAGTACACTAAGGTACAGCATTTGTAAAAACATGACAGGTCCTTGGCTCAGGGTAGCAAAAGGTACGGTTTATCAGTCTCAGTGTGCACAAGAACAATCAAGTCCCCACCTGGTCACAGAGCCTAGCCGTGGTGTCTCCACTCCACTCTACGCTCCATACTGTTCCTTAGAGCTAGCACACCAGGTTTCCCCAGCGCGATAGCATCTAAGGTTAGAAGCCGAGGGAATGCTTAGGTAATACAGCTACGCCCTACCCTGAAAGCCTCTTCAATGCTGAACATTTTCTTTAAAATGTGAATGTTAGTTTTATTTCCCTAGTTACCTCAGGCAATCGCACCATAATCATCTTTGTTGCCCTCCACTGGACTCTTTCCAGGAGGTCTCTGTCTTTTTTTGTACCGGGGAGCCCAGAACAGACAGAGTACTCCAGGTGAGGCCTGACCAGGGCAGAGCAGAGGGGGAGGATCACCTCTCTTAACCTTCTGGCTATGCTCCTTTTAATGCACGCCATGATCCTATTGGCCCTCTTGGCCACAAGGGCACACTCCTGTCTCATGGTCAACCTGTTGTCCACCATTACGCCCAGGTCCTTCTCCTCAGAAATCCTCTCCAGCAGGCCATCCCCCAGCCTGTACGGATACATGTAGTTGTTAATGTTGTGGTTGTTAATATGTCAATGTATATGTCAATATTATAAATTATATAATGGATTATTATATATATATTTATCAATATTTAAAACAATTTACTAATTACATACCTCATTACTTTACCTTAAATACCTGGAGTATTCTAAATTTTGTTCACCTGAGAGAGAACTTAAATAAAGAGATAAATTCTCTTGCATGTTCCTAAGATACCCACACTTTATGTATGAATTATCCTTATAGTATTTTTATTAAGTACTCATACGTATCTGTGCTTTTTTTATTTTTTATTTTCTTCTTAAAGTAAGAGGCCACATTTTTATCCTAATATGAACTTTTTTAACTTGAGATTATGAAATTGGTCATGTCAGTTCAATCTGAAATGTTTTCCTATACTTATCATTTTTTTCTATACAGTAATTTAAATATGATCCATAGGAACAGAAATAAAAATAGAGCCAATCTTTACTGTTATGAAAACAGTACTGAGTTTCCAGCCTAAATTTCCTTCAAAGTTCAGTCTACCTCTTCAAAGTTCACTCTTTACAGCTGTAAAAACGTGACAGTACAGATCCAGCTGGTTCAGAGGACAATTTAGCAAATACAATTACAGTATGTGTTTAAATTCTAAATGTGAGAATTTGAATATTTATTTTCATTCTTACTGTGTAAAAACAGTAATTATGTAATAAAAACAGTAATTATATAATATTAAGCAATCCTTGATTTATCAGTAATGTAAGAATCAGTCATATTCACACATAAGTCAATACCAAAATGTCACTGATTGTAAAAATAATATTGTGTTCCAGATAAGTAAAGGGACCACTTGCATGATTCTTCAGGCAGGTTAACAATAAATAAATAAATAAATAAATAAATAAATATGTAAAAAACAAAAAAACAAAAAAAAAAGTAAAAAATGTTGTCTAAATCATTTAGCAAAAATATGTGCTGAATTATATGAATTATCGTGCTATTGTCAGTTTTGTAGTTATTTGTTCAGTTAAGTGGCTGTAACAAAAAACATGCAGAGATGTTAGTAAAGCACAGATTCAATAGAAATGTAATTAATGGGTTTAGTTAAAAAATGGACAAAAACAATAATTATGTGATATGAGAGCTAAAATTCTAGTAATTTCAAAACACATTTAGGAATTTTCAGAAGTGATCCCACTGTAATGATTTCCATTCCCTGTCTTTTTCCATGAGAGGACAAAATATCCAAGCTGTCTCCTTTATTGAATATGCCCACTCATACCTTTATTGAATTAATTAGATGTTTATGAACAGTGGTTCCTTAGGGAAGCGTATGTTAATTTGAGTATGACAGTTATTTACTTTCATTCTGTGTTTATGTACCAGCAGGTGATAACAAATATTACATTCTGTTTTATCTCGTCAGCTCAGCTTGCTGGAGAGCATTTTGATAAGGCAAACCAACAATGAATCTGAGCTTAAATTAAGATTTCTAGCATAATGAAAGTTGGTGTTCACAGCTGCCTATTCCACAGTTGAGATCTTGGACATGTAACACAATTAAACTGTGATAGTCAAAGTATGTGCTGTAGAATACTGCATATTCTCACTAAATTTCTTTTAAAACTGAGAAACCAAACCAACACTGAAACTGAGCTGATAATAGATGTAATCTCTATATTTGCATATGAAATAGTTATTGAGCACAGTTCTGTGTGAAAAATCATAAAACTGCAATATAGGATATATAAATTAATATAAATTAATTTATGTTTTGTATTGAGGTGAATGCTGTGTTATAGTTTTGCCTTGAAAACTTGAGGCACAGAACAACCAAAACAGTCACAGAAGTACATGACCTAGTTGATGAATTGGCTCTAACTGACAACTTTTACACAGTGGAAATAAATTTTTGAAATGTATTTACATGTCAATATTCACACATATCTGTTGATAACTATAATTTCATAGGCGACTGAGCCACAAATCCCTACTTTTCTGCTGTAATAAGAAAGAATATGAAGAACAGCGACTGCCAGTAAACTTGGTCTGGGTTTGAAGAACAGAGACTGCCAGTAAACTTGCTCTATCACCCTTTAGGCTGAATTAAACATCTGAGTGTTTATCTGATGCTTATACTTGGCAACTCCATTAAAAATTTTTATTGATATGCAAACTCAAGTTTAATACATCCTGTGTGTTGGGTCTAATACCCACATGACGGGAAGTAATGTGATTATTGTAAAATATGTTTTGAGATTTTAAGGCTGATAATCTTGACAGAAGTAAGGAATCCCAGATATACATATCCAGCATATACATATACATGTATACATATTTGTATACATATACATAAGAAATGTAAGAAAAATATATTCAGAATTGTATATGCATATGTAGTTGGTGTTTCTCCTCTCCTGACTAATAAAATATATCTTGATTATATATTCTGAACATTTGGTCAGAATTTGAAATTTAAAATAACAACAACCAAGCAACTCTCCCAGCCAACACAACTTTGAAAGATACATGTAATGTTTTGTTTAATTTCTTAAATGATTAGAATTCAATGTGAGAAACATAATTCTAATTATTTTCAATGAGTCTTTGAAAGTTTAAAAGAAATCTTTTTATTGCCATAGACA
Organism: Aythya ferina; assembly: GCF_964211825.1. Lineage (NCBI taxonomy): Eukaryota > Metazoa > Chordata > Aves > Anseriformes > Anatidae > Aythya > Aythya ferina. Next base: position 37,536,988 of record NC_140296.1, on the reverse strand, counting down.
TGAGAAACTTACTTGAAAAAGAAAGAGAAAAAAAAGGATCTATGTAATTGGTTAATATTCTCCAAAGGATTAGAGATAAAATACCATTTACCACAGTTATTGTAGAAGAAAGAAAACTTTCATAATGACATAAGAATTTGTTTTCAAGCATGTGTATAGGCAAATTGTTTTCCTTAATATACAAATTGTTATGTTTCTTTGCTATGTTATTGAACTGAAACAAGTAACACAATTAGTCGGTTTATTTACCTCTAAGGCAGCTAACTAGTATCTGTTTAATAAAGTATGCATTTGATGCTGCAGCTCCAACCCCAAATTATCAAATCTTTCTCCATACCTCCCACAAAGCTTTCAGAAGTAATTGATGAATTACTTAAAAGAACAGTGCAACCTTGGACTCTCCAAGCAGCTGCCTGCAATATGAAAATTTATATAAGGAGTGGAATTAATGGCCAGGTTGGAGAAGTAGCCTATATCATTATTCATGCCAGAGATTTAAATAGCCTTGACATGCTTCAACAGGTCACAGTATTGCCTCAAAATCTAGACAAAGAAAAGGACATTTACAGAGTCACACAGATATATGGTTCTGGTGAATCAGCTGAAGAACTAGCAGAATTATGGAAGCTTGTTGTAGTATAATTTCATGTCTGTCCATCACAAGAAGGAACTGAACAGAAGTGTTATTTATCAGCTAAACAAGTATATGGCTTACAGTAATAGTTGTGAAGAAAATATCTCTTGGTAACAATGCATTTCTTACCTTTTGAGAATTTCATATGACTTCCTTATTTTATTTTTCAAGTAATTGGATAAAGCTTCAGATAAACACAAATACTAGAAATGAAGCAGACAACACAAAGCAAACCCACAGTTTGAAACCACAAGACTTCATCTTTCAGGAACAAAATAAACATGGTAGTAACTTTTAAGCTTAAATATAAACCAAGAAGTTGCATTTAAGTTTGAACCTAATACAAAACCACTTTAATTCTTAACAACACATACATTTTTATTCAAACTGATTTTGTATCCATTCATATAGTCAGATTTGAGGAAAAGAGCTAATAAATAAAGCATATGATTCTATTTAATAATCTTCAGTGTTAGTTTTTCCTACATTAAGAGACAAACAAAAATTTCTTAAGAGAGTTTGATGGAGAAACTATATGCCTGATGCATACATAACTCAACAGAATTCTACTATTATTTATAGGGAATATTTACTTATAAATAATTTTGTGTCTCATCTTGAAGATTTGTCTTTTTATTTATATGTCATAGCAGCAATATGTATGGGAAGTATTTTCCATATGTCCTGGTGTCCTGGTTTCAGTTAGAACAGAATTAATTTTCTTCCTAGTAGCTGGTGGAATGCTGTGTTTTGGCTTAGGATGAGAAGAGTGCTGATAACACCCCGATGTTTTAATTGTTGCGGAGCAGTGCTTATACCAAGCCAAGGACACCTCAGCCTTTTGCTCTGTCCTGCCAACAGGCAGGCTGGGGGTGCAGTAAGAGCTGGGAGGGGACAGACCCAGGACAGCTGACCCGAACTAGCCAAAGGGGTATTCCATACCATCTGACGTCATGCTAAACAATATATAGGGGTGGCTAGCCGGGGGAGGGAGGCCGGACTGCTCGGGGTTAAGCTGGGCATCGGTCAGTGGGTGGTGAGCAATTGCATTGTGCATCACTTGTTTGTATATATTATTATTAGTAGTACTATTATCATCATTGTATTATTATTATTATTATTATTATTATTATTATTTTCCTGTCTTATTAAACTGTCTTTATCTCAACTCACGGGCTTCACTTTCCATTTCTCTCCCCCGTCCCAGAGAGGGAGGGGGGAGGGTGAGCGAACGGCTGCGTGGTGTTTAGCTGCCAGCCGGGTTAAACCACGACAGTCTTTTTGGCTCCCAACGTGGGGCTCGAAAGGTTGAGATAACGGCAGATCTGACCAGAGTGTGTTAAACTAAAATTGGTATAAGTATTAGACCTGCTTAATAGTCACTTGTCATAATGCTGATTGCTTTAATCTCAACTGTGCTGCGCCTGTTTTCCAAATTGAGTATTATAGCACGTTATTTTCCGTATGTGCTCTCTGTCATGTTGTTTATCCTCTCCGGGCCCTGGTTTCAGACCATTATGGTACTGTGTGTTGTATCAGTGGCTTATGAGACGATGAAATATCTGGCCGTGACTCTAACCTGGTATTTGTACTCAGTAACATCTTCGATTCTATACTTTGGAAACTGTATTTTGGAAACTATTAGCAATTGTATCTGTTGCCTTTTTTCATTAGGGAGTCAATCTGTGGAGGGGAAAGGGGAAGATAATTTTTCTTACTTGATCACTCTCCCTTTCTCCTTCACCATCCCTGTACCCTCCTTGATCACTCTCCCTTCTTCCTTCACCACCCTCTTATCCTCCGAGTTTATTACAATAGCTCTCCAAGATATTGAATATCCTTGGGATACTCAGACCAGCATAGTCCTGTTGTTCTGCCTCCTGAATGCACTTCAGGTTCTGCTTAAAGTTAAACAACTACTTAGGAAGCTCATCCGGAGATCTGCCCGGAGGCAGTATAGTTGTGGGTGGCAGGGAGTATGGGAGGATATGGGCAGGCATCTAGACCAGTTGGCACCCCCAGTGTTTTGGAAATTCACCCCTGAACAAGTGCAAAATCCTCAAAAACTGGCAGAATGCTTGAATAAAAGGTGTCGCGATTCGGGAAGTTCCAAAGTAACACAAATCATTGTAACATGCTGGGGCCTGGCTCATGCCTATCGAGCTGCCATGGATACTGCTATCAACTTAGTGACAGACCCTGCGGCCACTCCAAGTCCCGTGACAGATCCAACGGCCACTGTGACCCCTACGGTGGACTCTGCAGCCGCTCCAGTCCCAGCTTCTGCAGATGCTCCAGTCCCAGCTCCTGAAGCCACTCCAGTCCCAGTTCCTGCAGCCGCCCCAGTCCCAGCTCCTGCAGCCGCTCCAGTCCCAGCTCCTGCAGCCGCTCCAGTCCCAGCTCCTGAAGCCGCCCCAGCTCCGGTTCCTGCAGCTGCTCCAGTCCCAGCTCCTGCAGCCGCTCCAGTCCCAGCTCCTGCAGCCGCTCCAGTCCCAGCTCCTGAAGCCGCCCCAGCTCCGGTTCCTGCAGCCGCTCCAGTTCCAGCTCCTGCAGCCGCTCCAGCTCCGGTTCCTGCAGCCGCTCCAGTTCCAGCTCCTGCAGCCGCTCCAGTTCCAGCTCCTGCAGTCGCTCCAGCTCCAGTTCCTGCAGCTGCTCCAGTTCAAGCTCCTGCAGCCGCTCCAGTTCCAGCTCCTGCAGTCGCTCCAGCTCCAGTTCCTGCAGCTGCTCCAGTTCAAGCTCCTGCAGCCGCTCCAGTTCCAGCTCCTGCAGTCGCTCCAGCTCCAGTTCCTGCAGCTGCTCCAGTTCAAGCTCCTGCAGCCGCTCCAGTTCCAGCTCCTGCAGCTGCTCCAGCTCCGGTTCCTGCAGCTGCTTCAGCCCCTGCAGCCGCTCCAGCTCCTGTAGCTGGGTCAGAGAAACGAGCTGTAGCAGTGCAAGTTGACCCTGCAGAGGGTATTCCAACCTCTGTGGCAGACCCTGTAACAAGGTCAGAGAAACGAGCAGTAGCAGTGCAAGCTGCCCCTGTAGAGAAGGTGAAAAAATGGTATAGAGATTCAGGTCGTTTAGAACGCAGAGAATCTTCTGCCAAATCTAGGTATAGAGACGATGGAGATGACGACGACGCTGGGCCATCAAGGGTTCAGGAGGAGGAAGATGAGGATGCCGAAAAATCAACAATAACTACCCGAAGCCTAAACGAGCGTGAGTTACGAGATGTGCGAAAAGATTTTGGTCGCTGTATAGGTGAGCAGCTTGTCACCTGGCTGCTCCAATGCTGGGACACTGGAGCCAATTGTGTGGAATTAGATGGCAGGGAAGCCAAGCGACTGGGATCCCTTGCTAGAGATGCAGGCATTGACAAAGCAATTGCAGATGGAGCACAATCTCACAGCCTCTGGAGGCGTCTCCTCTCAGCTGTGAGGGAAAGGTATCCCTTCAAGGAAGAACTTTTATGTCTACCAGGCAAGTGGACCACTATGGAGAAGGGAATCCAGTATCTGAGGGAATTAGCCATACGGGAAGTGATTTATGAGGATCCAGACCTCAGACAAACATCCAAAGATCCAGATGAAGTCAGGTGTACGCGACCCATGTGGTGGAAGTTTGTACGGAGTGCACCATCATCATATGCCAGCTCATTGGCAATAATGGCCTGGAAAGAGGATGAGGAACCCACAGTGGATGAAGTGGCTAAACAACTCCGGCAGTACGAAGAAAGTCTCTCCTCTTCCTTACAGGCCTGCGTCTCTGCTGTGGAGAAACTTTCTGAAGAGTTCCACCAACTTAAAGAGAATCTATCTTCATCCCCACCTGAACCAACCAGTGTCCACCGACCAAAAGAGAACACTGTGGAGAAGCTTTCTGAAAAGGTTCACCAACTTGAAGAGAGATTATTCTCCTCCGTACCTGTACAGAGCAGTGTCTCAGCTATCAGGGGTAGTCGTTCATCCACACAAGGAAGACGATATGGTGGGTACTCACCCCGTGCCACCCTGTGGTTTTACTTACGAGACCATGGAGAGGACATGAGAAAATGGGATGGAAAATCTACCGCGACCCTAGAGGCATGGGTACGTGAGTTGCAAAAGAAAACAATCAGGAAGAAGGGATTCTCTGAAAAGTTTGCTGCTCCAACTTCCAGCAGACAGTCCTTCAAACACAGAAACGAAGAAGATTCCGACCAGGATTAGGGAGGCCCTGCCTCCAGCCAGGGGGAGGAAAGGGATAATCGAGTTTATTGGACTGTGTGGATTCGATGGCCTGGCACATCAGACGCACAGAAGTATAAGGCTTTAGTAGACACCGGTGCACAATGTACTATAATGCCATCGAGCTATAAAGGACCAGAGCCCATCTATATTTGTGGAGTGACAGGGGGATCTCAGCAGTTGACTGTATTGGAGGCTGAAGTGAGTCTGACTGGGAATGAGTGGGAAAAGCACCGTATTGTGACTGGCCCGGATGCTCCATGTATCCTTGGCATAGACTATCTCAGAAGAGGATATTGCAAGGACCCAAAAGGGTTCCGGTGGGCTTTTGGTATAGCTGCCTTAGAGACAGAGGGCATTAAACAATTATCTACCTTGCCTGGTCTCTCAGAGGACCCCTCTGTTGTGGGGTTGCTGAGGGTCGAAGAACAGCAAGTGCCAATCGCTACCACAACTGTGCACCGACGGCAATATCGCACTAACCGAGACTCCCTGATTCCCATCCATAAGCTAATTCGTCAATTGGAGAGCCAAGGAGTGATCAGCAAGACTCATTCACCTTTCAATAGTCCCATATGGCCAGTGCGAAAGTCTAATGGCGAGTGGAGACTAACAGTGGACTATCGTGGCCTGAACGAAGTGACGCCACCACTGAGTGCTGCAGTGCCGGACATGCTGGAACTTCAGTACGAACTTGAATCGAAGGCAGCCAAGTGGTACACCACAATTGATATCGCTAATGCATTTTTCTCCATCCCTCTAGCAGCAGAGTGCAGGCCACAGTTTGCTTTCACTTGGAGGGGAGTCCAATATACTTGGAATCGACTGCCCCAGGGGTGGAAACACAGCCCTACCATTTGCCATGGGCTGATCCAGTCTGCACTGGAGCAGGGGGAAGCTCCTGAACACCTGCAGTACATCGATGACATTATTGTGTGGGGTGACACAGCAGAGGAAGTTTTCGAGAAAGGGAAGAAAATAGTCCAAATCCTTCTGAAAGCCGGTTTTGCCATAAAACAAAATAAAGTCAAAGGACCTGCACGAGAGATCCAGTTTTTAGGAATAAAATGGCAGGATGGACGTCGTCAAATCCCAATGGATGTGATCAACAAAATAACAGCTATGTCTCCACCAACTAACAAAAAAGAAACACAGACTTTCTTAGGGGTTGTGGGGTTTTGGAGAATGCACATCCCAAATTACAGTCTGATTGTAAACCCGCTCTACCAAGTAACCCGTAAGAAGAATGAATTTGAATGGGGCCCTGAACAACGACAAGCCTTTGAACAAATTAAGCAGGAAATAGTCCATGCAGTAGCCCTTGGGCCAGTTCAAACAGGACCAGATGTAAAGAATGTGCTCTACACTGCAGCCGGGGAGAACGGCCCCACCTGGAGCCTCTGGCAGAAAGAACCTGGGGAAACTCGAGGTCGGCCCCTGGGGTTTTGGAGCCGGGGATACAGAGGGTCTGAGGCCCGCTATACTCCAACTGAAGAGGAGATACTGGCAGCATATGAAGGAGTTCGATCTGCTTCAGAGGTGGTCGGTACTGAAGCGCAGCTCCTCCTAGCACCCCGATTGCCGGTACTAGGCTGGATGTTCAAGGGAAGGGTCTCTTCTACGCATCATGCAACTGATGCTACATGGAGCAAGTGGATTGCACTAATTACTCAGCGGGCTCGAATAGGAAACCCCAGTCGCCCAGGAATATTGGAAGTGATTATGGACTGGCCAGAAGGTAAATACTTTGGGATATCATCAGAGGAGGAGGTGGGTCGTGCTGAAGAAGCCCCACTGTACAACCAGTTACCAGAGAATGAGAAGAAATATGCCCTGTTCACTGATGGGTCCTGTCGTATTGTGGGGAAGCATCGAAGATGGAAGGCTGCTGTATGGAGTCCTACGCGACGAGTTGCAGAAGATGCTGAGGGAGAAGGTGAATCGAGTCAGTTTGCAGAAGTGAAGGCCATTCAGCTGGCTTTAGACATTGCTGAACGAGAAAAATGGCCAGTTCTCTATCTCTACACCGATTCATGGATGGTAGCAAATGCCCTGTGGGGATGGTTACAGCAATGGAAGCAAAACAACTGGCAGCGTAGGGGCAAACCCATCTGGGCTGCTGCATTGTGGCAAGATATTGCTGCTTGGGTAGAGAACCTGGCTGTGAAAGTACGTCACGTAGATGCTCATGTACCCAAGAATCGGGCTACTGAGGAACATCAGAACAACCAGCAGGTGGATCAGGCTGCTAAGATTGAAGTAGCTCAGGTGGACCTGGATTGGCAGCATAAAGGTGAATTATTTATAGCCCGATGGGCCCATGACACCTCAGGCCATCAAGGTAGAGATGCAACATACAGATGGGCTCGTGATCGAGGGGTGGACCTGACCATGGACGCTATAGCACAGGTTATTCATGACTGTGAAACATGTGCTGCAATCAAGCAAGCCAAACGGTCAAAGACTCTGTGGTATGGAGGACGATGGCTGAAATATAAGTATGGAGAGGCCTGGCAGATTGATTACATCACACTCCCTCAAACTCGCAATGGCAAGCGCCACGTACTTACAATGGTGGAAGCAACCACTGGATGGCTGGAAACATACCCTGTGCCTCATGCCACCGCCCGGAACACTATCCTGGGCCTTGAAAAGCAAGTCCTATGGCGACATGGTACCCCAGAAAGAATAGAGTCAGACAATGGAACTCATTTCCGAAACAACCTTATAGACACTTGGGCCAAAGAACATGGTATTGAGTGGGTGTATCACATCCCCTATCATGCACCAGCCTCCGGGAAAGTTGAACGATACAATGGACTGTTAAAGACTACATTGAAAGCAATGGGCGCTGGGACATTCAAAAACTGGGATACGCATTTGGCAAAGGCCACTTGGTTAGTCAATACTAGGGGATCTGCCAGCCGAGCTGGGCCTGCCCAATCAAACCTGTTACGTACTGTAGATGGGGATAAAGTTCCTGTAGTGCATGTAAGAAATATGCTGGGTAAAACAGTCTGGGCTACTCCTGCCGCAGGAAAAGGCAAACCCATTCGTGGAATTGTTTTCGCTGAGGGACCTGGATACACTTGGTGGGTGATGCAAAAGAACGGAGAGGTCCGGTGTATACCTCAAGGAGATTTAATACTGGGTGAGAATAGCCCATGAACTGAATTGTACCATGTTAATTGCTATACAATACTGTATGTTACCACTACCATGACTACTATAGGTGACTAATTAGAATGTATGGAAAAGAGTGTAACCTGAGCATGACATAAATGGTATGGAATAAGGGGTGGATAGATGTCCTGGTTTCAGTTAGAACAGAATTAATTTTCTTCCTAGTAGCTGGTGGAATGCTGTGTTTTGGCTTAGGATGAGAAGAGTGCTGATAACACCCCGATGTTTTAATTGTTGCGGAGCAGTGCTTATACCAAGCCAAGGACACCTCAGCCTTTTGCTCTGTCCTGCCAACAGGCAGGCTGGGGGTGCAGTAAGAGCTGGGAGGGGACAGACCCAGGACAGCTGACCCGAACTAGCCAAAGGGGTATTCCATACCATCTGACGTCATGCTAAACAATATATAGGGGTGGCTAGCCGGGGGAGGGAGGCCGGACTGCTCGGGGTTAAGCTGGGCATCGGTCAGTGGGTGGTGAGCAATTGCATTGTGCATCACTTGTTTGTATATATTATTATTAGTAGTACTATTATCATCATTGTATTATTATTATTATTATTATTATTATTTTCCTGTCTTATTAAACTGTCTTTATCTCAACTCACGGGCTTCACTTTCCATTTCTCTCCCCCGTCCCAGAGAGGGAGGGGGGAGGGTGAGCGAACGGCTGCGTGGTGTTTAGCTGCCAGCCGGGTTAAACCACGACACCTGGTACATAAGGAATATAGCTAATATAGTATTTCTGTTTTTATATTTATTTATTTTTATCTCTTTTATTTTTATTTAGGCCATATATAAATATTTTTATAAATATTTTTATATTTATAAATATTTTTATATAAATATTTTATATTTTAATATATTTTTATAAATATTTTTATTTAGGCCATAAAACATTAATCTAATTGGAGCTACTGCAACTTTCACATAGTCAAAGTGTAAGATCACTGTGCTATGGAAAACACAACATTAGTATGCTCACATATATATAAATTTTGTGTGTGTGTGTTATGGGTATGATGCAGACTTTACAGTTTAATCACTTTCAGGTTAACACAAATGTGAAAATCTGGTTTTGCAGACTATATGGAGAAAGAGAAGGAGAATGTGGGAAAGGAGGGCAATACATTTATTGTACAAAAGAAAACCTGTCTAATTTTTTGTACCATATTTATGCAGCTGGAAATGTACCTGCTGTTTTAGTAGCAAACATCAGTGAGTATATGAGACATCTCATCAGCTGATGAGACGTCTCCTGACTATTTCAGGTGTCTTTTAGTAGTTTTTGTTATTAGGAAAATGTATGACCAAAAAACTGCTTGGCCATATTACAAAGCAACTTTACATTCTAATCTTTTTTTTTTTTTTTTTTTTTTTTTTTGTGAAAATATACATATAGTCATGCATTATTACTTAACTGAAAAACATGGAAAATGTATCTCCTAGTGTACCATTAGTAGAAAACAATATTCTTTCATCAATCACATAAACCAGGAACTAGACATATTTGATACCTATTGGTACATCTCTGTTCCATTTGGTTTTACATAAAGTCTGACCAACACAGTTAGATGTCTTTTAAATGAGGTTCATTATCCTTTCCTGTTGGGAGGTTTAATACACAGAGATGCTGTAAATATGAATTATTGAACTACATATGAAAAACAAATAAGGCTCAATTTGCATGTCTGTGGGTTTTTACATAGTGAATAACATCAGTGCCTATGTGAATAGAGTAGCAATAATAAACATTATGCTGGGGGAGTACTTAAAATAAAGACCTGAAGCACAAAGAAGTGGAAGTGCACTTTAATGGAGAAAGTGTAATATGGGAAAACAAACAAACAAACAAATAAAAACACACCCACAAAAAAAAAAAAAAAAAAAAAAAAATTGTAAAATTAAAAGAATATGAATTACATAAAATATAAAAGAAAATAAAGAGGCACACAATATGCACAAAACCTAAAATAATCCTCACATTGTTACAAACTTCTTGGATTTAAAATTTATCTAGAAAAGGTACAAATGAGTATTGCATCCGCAATTTCCATCCCCTGTTCCTATAATTAACTTCCTAGATTCTTGAGGCAAACTAAATACTGCTAAGTTCCATCAAAAAGTGTCTTATGATTCAGACAGATGTTCTTGTTTTCCAGGCACATTGGTGCCAATACTCAGTGTAACTTTGCCCATAGGAGTAATGGAAAAAATAGAGTATAGCTGCAGCATTAATGTGCTGACAAATTGTCCATCTATGCCAGAACTTTGCTTCAGAGAACAAAGACTGTCAGATTTTATTTATTTTTTTTTTTTCCCCATAGTGCTCATCATAGATATCCCAAATATGTCTGAGTCACTCAAGGGTATAAAAGGGATAAAATAAGTAACAGACTGCTTTGCATTATAGCTAATTTCCCAGAGATGCAAAACATGTCTAAAACCAGGCTGTATATGTACATTTATAATTACAAACGTCAACAGCCTAAAGGTATTGGATTGCAAACAAATTGGGGATCACTTACTTCCCTCAGCAACCATAATAAAGGAATAAAAAACTATTTATTGCTTTTGTCACACACAATAAATAAATGTGAAAAGATACTTTTTCCAGAAGTAAAAAATGCTTTTTATAGCTTTACTTTGTAGGAGGTAGGAAACAATAAAAATAATAATAATAATAAAAAAATCCTTTTGTAGGATATAGGAGATAATAATAAAAGATTTCCACTGATGAATTGCAATTAGTATTTCAAAGACTTAGGATCATCAGGATGATCTGCATTTTCTATTAACTTTTACCATACAGAATGGCTGAAATCTTAGGAATCCTAGTATTCACATGAGGTGAAAAAAAAGGGGGGACAGTTATGTAAGGGAGGATCAGAGTCAGCAGTTGCTTAGTATTCTGTTTTGATGGCAATTCTTTGAGTAGGACTTGAAATACAGAAAATGCCATTCAGACATAAGTAAGGACTTTTTCTACGTGAGGATGTTCAAACACTGGAACAGGTTCCCCATAAAAATTGCATAATTTCCATCCTTGGAGATATTTAGAAGTTGAATTCACATGACTGTCGGCAACCTGATCTAGTTGACCTTGCTTTGGGTCACTGGGAGTTGGACTAGATGATATCCAGAGGTGCCTTCCAGTCTCAGTGATGATTCTTCTAAAAACCACCTCCCCTGGGATACATAAATTATGGAATTATTCACCGTATCACTCATGAAAACGAAAATTCCTTAAAATTTGTTTTCTAGTGTGATAAAAGATGTAATTAGTAATATTTAATTTCTTTATTATTACATATATCTCAATTTCATATATTATGACATATATCTCAATTTCATGCTGAAGGCCTGATGTCCTAGGTGATGTCCTCCAAAGCATCACATCCTCCCATAGCCATTTAAGCTTCAGATTGTCATTCATGCAACAGATCTGGAATATCCTACAAGTACTAATTGTGCTGTTTTCTAAAGTATTCTCAGAGGTACTCTTAGCATGCCATACATTTTATCATAGATAAGTAATCTTGTACAAGCAATTGATAAGTTGTAGGTGCCAAGGAAACAGAAAATTTGCAGCAGCAAAGCTAGGTTTAATCTAAAAAAATTATAATACTCCTTCTCCAGGTCACATTTGTTCTGGCATCTTTTTTCATGCACAGAGACTATGCAAGCAGGATATACTCAGTTTAAGATTAAACATCTATTTTTATTTAAATAGACTAATACACAGGTAATAGAAATGTATGACTAGTGAGCTGCTAGGCTAAGCATTAATATTTTCACTGCCTTTCAGGAGACCCCTGCTTTTTCTGGACAGGCATTTAATGAGGCAAGGAACAGTCTTTCTGTTTCTTGGAACTGATTTGATAATCTATGCTGCTGAGCTGTTGCTTTCCACTTTACTGCTTTATTCTTAGGTCTTAATACCTTTTCATTTCAATATGTGTATATATATATATATATATATATTTTTTTTTTTTTATTAGGTTCTTAGGGTCATTATCTGTATCTAAGCAAATCACCCCCATCTGTGCTTTCTGTACTTGTATCACTGTAGTCTATATACACTCAGAGTAATATTATCAGCAAACCTGATGTCACACTTTTTTTTTTTACTTAAAGGTTCATAAAATCATAGAATTATTTGTGTTGGAAGGGACCTGTATGTCTAGTCCAATTTCCTCTCTGCCGTAAGCAAGAACATCTCTCATCAGATGAGGCAACCAAAAGCCCTATCCAGCCTGGCCTTTACTTCCAGGTAAGGGGCATCCACAACTTCTTTGCATAACTTGAATCTCACCATTGTCATAGTGAAGAATTTCTTCCTTATCTAAACCTATTAATCTAAACCTACTAAATTCCTTGTGCTTAAAGCCATTACTCCTTGTCCTAACACCAAACTTAATGACAAAGAGGCCCTCCCCATCTTTCCTGTAGAAATAATTCTTTACTGTAAGAACTGCAATGTTACTATAAGGTCAGTGTCTTCTCTAGAAGGATGTAGGCCTATTAGAGCAGACCCAAGGAAAGACATGAAGATGATCAGAGCGCTGGAGCATATCTCCTATAAAAACAGGTTAAGAGGAAAGAAAAGAGAAAAAAAAATAAAAAAGGATATCTAGCATTTTGGAATATCAAAAAGGTATAAAAAAGGGTAAAGGGTAAAGTTTCTGAATGTCCTAATTACAAGAAGGCAGCATGCTACAATTAGAAATTCAAGGCATTTTAAGTAGCCACAGTTTTCAAAGAAGTATTCAATACTCAGTCAATGAATCTGACATCTTAGCTTGGGCCATCAAAAGCAGATCTTTGAAAGTTACTATTCATAGCTGAAAATGTAAGGCAAATAAATGAGGCAAATATAAAGAAAATTATTGCACTCATTTTTTTAAACAAGATTTAGGATCAGCTTACTTTTTTTTTTTTTTTTAATTATTATAATTATTTATTTACATTACTTATGCTTTTCTTTCATATTCATAAAATGTACAACTTTAAGCATATCATTGTGGCATGATGTTCTTTTCAGAAATGTCATGACATTTGTCCTCCAGGTTGATTCATACTTTCTTCCCTCATTAGCATTCTCTCTTGGTGACTCTTCTCATGATTCCTGTTCCAATTTATGATGCCTGGCCACAGTAACTTTTCAAACAGGTTAGGAAATGGAATTCCATGTGATTAAGAATTATCTCGGCATGCAGTTAAAGCTATGTAGTTTTGGACACGTGCCAAGATGTTCCTTTCTCATTTATATATATATATTAAAAATTATGTTTTAACAAATAATATTCATTCATATTTGATTCTTCAATAGACATATGCACAATTATGCAGGAAGAGATGCTCAGTCAGAGATAGAATCATAGAATAATAGAATCATAGAATCATTAAGGTTGGAAAAGACCTCCAAGATCATCTGGTCCAACCATCTCCCTACTACCAATGTTACTCACTAAACCATGTCCCTAAGCACCACATCCAACCTTTCCTTGAACACTCCCAGGGATGGTGACTCCACCACCTCCCTGGGCAACCCATTCCAATGCCTGACTATTCTTTCTGAAAAGAAATGTCTCCTAATTTCAAACCTAAACCTCCCCTGGCACAACTTGCAGCCATTTCCTCTAGTCCTATCACTAGTTATCTGAGAGAAGAAGCCAACCCCCAGCTCCCCACAACTTCCTTTCAGGTAGTTTTAGAGACCAATATGGTTTCCCCTGAGCCTTCTTTTTTCCAGACTAAACAACCCCAGTTCCCTCAGCTGTTCCTCATAAGATTTGTGTTCCAGACCCTTCACCTTCATAGCCCTTCTCAGGACATGTTCCAAGGCCTCAATAGATTTCTTATACTGAGATGTCCAAAACTGAACACAGTACTTGAGATGTGGCCTCACCAGAGAAGAATACAAGGGGACAATCACCTCCCTGATGCTGCTGGCTACACTGTTTCTGATACAAGCCAGGATGGCATTGGCCTTCTTGGCCACCTGGGCATACTGCCAGCTCATGTTCAGGCAAGCACCAACCAACAACACCAGATCCTTTTCCTGTGCTTTTGAGCCACTGCCCCAAGCTGGTAGCGTTGCATGGGGTTGTTGTGGCCAAACTGCAGGACCTGGCACTTAGCCATGCTGAACCTCATCCCATTGGCTTCTGCACATGGATCCAACCTGTCCAGGTCCTTCTGCAGGGCCTTCCTACCCTCCGGCAGATTGACACTTCCCCCCAACTTGGTGTCATCTTCAAACTTACCGAGGGTGCATTCAATGCCCTTGTCCAAATCATCAGTGAAGATATTATAGAGGATGGTCCCCAACACCAACCCCTGGCGAACACCACTCATGACCAGTCACTAGCTGGATTTCATTCCATTCACCACTACTCTCTGGGCCCAGACATCCAGCCAGTTTTTAACCCAGAAAAGTGTGTACTTGTGCAAGCCATGGTAAGCCAGCTTCTCTTTCTAATAAAATGTGCAAAACTTCATTAACTGATGCAATGTTTTCTTTTCTATAAAACATTTTTGAAGAATTATTATATAAACTCCTGTATTGCCAATTATACAAATATCATATTGATGAATTCTGAAGAAATCTTTAATAGAAGTAGGGTCACTAGATATGAGATTAGTTTTGATCATTTATGTAATTGATATAAATAGTCACTGGCCATAATCTGTAATAAAACATGATTTTCATTTTCCAGTAAATTGCATTTCTAATGTATGGCACCCTTTCTGTCTTTGTCTCATCTCCGTGGCAACACTTCTTTTTGCAATTTATAAGCCTCTTTTTTTCAATATGGAAATATTTTTAAGTATTTAAAAATAAATCAGGCGAGAAATTAACAATACTAAAAGAAACAAAAAGCACTTCCAAATATATTAAAATATTCTGCTATGTGGAGTGTACTTTTTGCACAAATATTCCTTGTAGTAACACAGTAGGCTCTCCAATGATGATGATGATGAGCCAGTAGGCTCATCTATTGACTTCAAAGTAAAGATTCTTTTTGCTTCTTTGTTGTGTATTTACACTAATCCCCTTTATTTATCCCATAAACACATGTTTTTGTATACTTTTTAAATATTTTTTTGAAAAAGATGCTTTTTACAGTATTTCATATGTTTATTCTTATATCTTTCTATATGTATCTACCTTCAAATTTCTTTTAAATTAGCCTTACCGCTGTATTTTCCATCTATATTAGCTTCTCTTTTTTGAACTTGCACACAACTTTCTATACCACTATTTTAGTCTCTACTGACTAGCTAAAAGACCTAAATCTAAAAAGTAATTTTACATTTACAAAATAAAAGATAACAACAGACTATTAAAATAACTTGTATGCTGAAGGACACTGAAAAATACCAGGTACTTCATGTAAATAAAGCTTGTCTTCAATGTTTTCAAAGAGGGACCAAGAAAATTCTTGATTCAAGTCAATAAAGCAGAATGGTGTCTGGGAAATGGACTTTAAGGTCAGTGGAATTACAACCTAGAGAGACAAGACCATATTTCAACCCCAAAGTTACCATGTTCTGCGGTAGCTGTTCTTCCTTCAGTGAGTTTGTTATGTGGATTCTGGATCTGACTTATACAGAGGCTGCTGTTGTAGAAATTTCTAACAATATATGTTTATATCTGCGTATATATTTGTCTTTTTCTTAAAAGTGATTAGAGGTGAACACCTGGGACCTACACAAAGTTTACATTGTGATAGTAACTTTCAAAAATGTGTAAACAGATATGATAGCTACAACAGCTTGCTTATCTGTAGAAGTATGGTGTCACAGATGGCTGACAAGATTTGTGTACTTTTCTTCTTGACATGCGTGTCAAACAATACTTAAGAGTGCATACAGAAATATGTTCAAGTATAGGTAGTAGACACAATAAAACCCATATGTTCATATGTGTTAAGGTATATAATATGGAAGAAGTACCTAATGTATTGGATGTAGTGCTAAGTGTTTAAGGAAACCCAACTATCTACATATATCTACCTGCATAAAAAAAATTACATAAATTACATTACATAAATCCCAAAATTACATATTTGCCTACTATATTTAATCAGATGGATTAAAGCTAGGATATCCCATTCAGCTTTGTAGTTTGATAAAATGAAAATTTGATTGCTAACTGTCTAGCTCACATCCACTAACAACTTCCAACTATCACAGAACACCTGCACTTAAAAGTTTGAAACTTCCCATATAATATCCATCTGTATTACTTTGAATCAGGTTGATTAAATAATATTATTTTTATAGGATGCTGATTTAGAAGTCATCTGAGTCAGTACTGCATTATATATAACGTTCTGTCTCAATATTGCAGTTTTCTCGAGAGAGGAATAAAACTGACAGTGGGCAATATAATATTCAGGCCAAAAATTGAAGCCATTTGTAGAAAGCCAAAGTTAAGAATTCCACCTAACTAACAAGAACACTGCCTACTTGTCCAAATGTGCAAATCTGCAGTAAAACAATCAATTTTCTGATTAAGGTACTTAACTCTGAGTGGCACCAGTTTAAATCTACTTAGACTGGGAATAACACTGAATTTATATTGTATGCTTCTTGAACGACTGCATAATCAATTATGATATGCAGAGGGGAAATATCCCAGCACTTCCTCTTCACATAACTTCCACAGAACAAGGTTGAAAGAGGTAAGGACTTGAGGTAGGCATCTGTCAAAGCAATTTAATTAAAGTTATGTTCTTGTAACATCTCTTATGTTTGGTCATATTACTGAACTTAAGAAAGATGTAAGGAAGGAGAATGAAATATGTCCCATCTAGAGAACTTGAGTGCTATTTTAAGAAAAAATAAACTTTGTTTCCAAAAATTGAATAAGAATTATTATTATTAAGAAATAAAATCAGTTTAATATTTATCTTGTATCTATCGCTGTCCACTATAGAGGGAGAGAAATGTAATTTATTAGAAGCACAGTTAGGAAAGAGACTTACTCCTGTTAGTGAAAATTCCTTGTGGGAAAATGGTTCTATTCAATGACAACTGTAGTTATTCTTAATATTATTGCATTATAATTGAGCAGAACTTTTAGCAACATGTGCTATTGAAATTTCTATTAAGCAGTTATAATAAACAACTACGAAGAGAGAAACATCAGAATGTTTTCATATTCCAGGAATCCTACCAATGGAAGAGTGAAAACTGATCATAAATATGACAATATAACTGCGTGGATGATTTTTTATTTTTATTTATTTTTATTTTTAGTTACTTTTATTTTTAGTTATTTTTATTTTTATGTTAAGGATATGTGTCACACCCCGAACTAAAGTACATTTTCAAATAGTGCTAGAGATGTACAGGTTCAAGGGAGAATAAAAACTTCATAATTTATTTATAAAATGTCTACCTAAAGCTGTTGACTGAGTCATTCAAAATCTGTGAGAAAAAAAGAACATGAACTTTTTAGGTTCTTTCTATTCTTTTGGTTGGAAGAACAGTAGTTTTCTTCCTGTTCTTTTCATGACCTGATCACATCCCCAATGAAAACGTTCACTTCAGTGTTTGGGAAATGAAACCCTTTGTGAACATTTTTTTTTTTCCCTGTCTCAATACATGATGTTTTCTGTCAACATTTTCCCTATTTCCTTGTCTTCTTTCCTTTTTAATTTGCATCAGTCATTTTTTCCTGGCTGCTAGAAAACTGATTATTTCTACTGCATCAGAGCACTTAAACCAGTGCTATTCATTTCACAGAATCACAGAATCACAGAATTTTCTAGGATGGAAGAGACCTCAAGATCATCGAGTCCAACCTCTGACCTAATGCTAACAGTCCACACTAAACCATATCCCAAAGTTCTACATCTAAAACATCTTTTAAAGACTTCCAGGGATGGTGACTCCACCACTTCCCTGGGCAGCCTGTTCCAATGTCTAACAACCCTTTTGGTAAAGAAGTTCTTCCTAACATCTAACCTAAAAATCCCCTGGTGCAACTTTAGCCCATTCCCCCTCGTCCTGTCACCAGGCATGTGGGAGAACAGACTAACCCCCACCTCGCTCCAGCCTCCTTTAAGGTATCTGAAGAGAGCGATAAGGTCGCCCCTGAGCCTCCTCTTCTCCAGGCTGAACAAGCCCAGCTCCCTCAGCCGCTCCTTGTAGGACTTGTTCTCCAGGCCCCTCACCAGCTTTGTCGCCCTTCTCTGGACCCGCTCAAGCACCTCGATGTCCTTCTTGTAGCGAGGGGCCCAAAACTGAACACAGTACTCGAGGTGCGGCCTCACCAGAGCTGAGTACAGGGGGACGATCACCAGCCCTGCTGGTCACACTGTTTCTGATACAAGCCAGGATGCCATTGGCCTTCTTGGCCACCTGAGCACACTGCTGGCTCATATTCAGCCGACTATCAACCATCACACCCAGGTCCTTCTCTGCCTGGCAGCTCTCCAACCACTCATCCAATCACTCCCAGCCTGTAGCTCTACTTGTGGTTATTGCGCCCCAGGTGCAGGACCCGGCACTTGGCCTTGTTGAACTTAATGCAGTTGACCTCAGCCCATCGGTGCAGCCTATCCAGATCCTCCTGCAGAGCTTTCCTACCCTCAAGCAGACCGACACATGCACCTAACTTGGTGTCATCTGCAAACTTACTGAGGGTGCACTCAATGCCCTCATCCAGATCATTGATGAAGATATTAAAGAGGACCGGCCCCAGCACCGAGCCCTGGGGGACACCACTAGTGACTGGCCTCCAACTGGACTTGGCTCCATTCACCACGACTCTTTGGGCCCGGCTATCCAGCCAGTTTCTAACCCAACGAAGCGTGCGCCAGTCCAAGTCAAGAGCAGTCAGTTTCTTGAGGAGAATGCTGTGGGAGACTGTCGTGGTTTAACCCGGCTGGCAGCTAAATACCACGCAGCCGTTCGCTCACCCTCCCCCCTCCCTCTCTGGGACGGGGGAGAGAAATGGAAAGTGAAGCCCGTGAATTGAGATAAAGACAGTTTAATAAGACAGGAAAATAATAATAACAAAATAATAATAACAATAATAACAATAATATTACAATGGTGATAATAGGAAAGTAATAATAATATGTACAAACAAGTGATGCACAATGCAATTGCTCACCACCCGCTGACCGATGCCCAGCTTAACCCCAAGCAGTCCGGCCCCCTCCCCCCGGCTAACCACCCCTATATATTGTTTAGCATGACGTCAGATGGTATGGAATACCCCTTTGGCTAGTTTGGGTCAGCTGTCCTGGGTCTGTCCCCTCCCAGCTCTTACTGCACCCCCAGCCTGCCTGTTGGCAGGACAGAGCAAAAGGCTGAGGTGTCCTTGGCTTGGTATAAGCACTGCTCTGCAACAATTAAAACATCGGGGTGTTATCAGCACTCTTCTCATCCTAAGCCAAAACACAGCATTCCACCAGCTACTAGGAAGAAAATTAATTCTGTTCTAACTGAAACCAGGACAGAGACGGTGTCAAAAGCCTTGCTGAAGTCAAGGTAGACCACATCCACAGCCTTTCCCTCATCCACCCAGCGCATCACTTTGTCAAAGCCATTGATGGAGGCTAACTTTGGAGCTCTCAAAAGGTTTACTGGTTACTATGAATGTCCTCCCAGCAGTTCAAAGAATTCTCTCTTAAATCTCTCCTGAAAAAATACTTGTAAACCT
The DNA here is from genome assembly GCF_964211825.1 of Aythya ferina. Taxonomy (NCBI): domain Eukaryota; kingdom Metazoa; phylum Chordata; class Aves; order Anseriformes; family Anatidae; genus Aythya; species Aythya ferina. The sequence continues at coordinate 37,517,285 of NC_140296.1, read as the reverse complement.
CTGTCTCCAGTAACCACAGTATTGAGAACTTTTCAGCATAACCTATATCAGTAAATCAAATCCTCTTCAAAACAACCAAAATTGCTGTTCCCTAATTTCTTCCCCTGCTCTTGTTCTTGTTGTTGTTCTTCCTATTATTCTTGTTACTATTGTTGCTAGTTTCTATAAATACTCTACCAAACTTATTAATTGTATTTGACCTGAATTGACACATCATTTTTGGCTGTCACAAAACAATGTTTTGCAAAAATATGCCATTTTTGTAGCAGGAAAATAAATAATTAAATAAAATAAACAGAAATTGAACATCCTTTATTATAATACAGCATATTATAATACTACAATATTATAATTATATATTGTAATAAATGGCTCAGTCTTCAAAATTGAACTATAATCAAAGTTCACAATTTATTAAAGGAATAGAGGTAAGCAAACAACGCTGGGTGTGCCAGGAGTCTCTGCTCCACCAAGACGTACACCAGTTACATCAAGCAGCTGATTTTTATGTTCCTAGGCTAACACATATTCATTACTACTTCTAAAAAAACTATGTTATTATAATTAGTTTCCGGAATCCAAACCCTCCTACTGGAGCATGCGTATCAGTCTCCGGTGGTACCTCTGGGAGTCTCCCGTGCTGAAGGCTCATAGTCTTCCTCCCTCTTATCCTTCTCCTTTGTCCAATTTGGCTGGATGTCAGAGACTTGTGCAGCATCCCCTGCAAGCTTTGTCTTTTAGTTGTCCTTCAGCTCTCCCTGTCTTCTTGATCTCCTGGCCAGATATCAGAGACTTTCATAGTGTCCCATGCAATAGTCATAATAGTTAGCAGTTATTCTGAAACCCCCCAGATATCAGAGACTTCAAGGAAAAGCCTACAAATACATTTCCCTTCAAGCTCTCTATTGACACAAATTGCTAAAATATTCCTTTGCAAGATTCAAGAACTATCTACATTAACCACTCTGTTTTTCTTAGACTTGTGGTTATACAAGGGTATGCAAGACAGAAGGTCACATTCATCAAATTCAATCAGAAAATTAATAATTACCTGTTTTTGTTTTTTTTTTAATATTATATTTATTAGTATGTAGGGTTTGTTTCTTTGTTATATTAATCATTTTATTTGAAAATCCTTCTGCAAAGAAAAAAATACTACTACTGTTGTGTTTTGTTCTTTTCTGTTTCATTTTGTTTTGTTAGGGTGTTGGTAATCTAACAGTGGTGCTTCCAAAATTCTAATATTATATCCTGTTTCACAAAAATAAAATTGAAACTGAAATAGATATTTTTTGTGACCCCACATTGATTTGGGACAGGACTGTTGGTTAGCCATCTTTTACTAAGGGTGTTAAAAGGACTATTATTTTTTCCTGTTTCTCTGTGAGATAGTTTACTTCTGAAACACTGTAAAGCTCATTTAATCATTTGCAAAATGTGTTCAGAACTCTACTTTTTTTTTTTTTTTTTTTTTTTTTTAACAGCATTTTATATTGTATTGTTCAGTGGGCAAGGCAGTAGAAAAAAATAATGCCCAATATTTTCACCTGAAAAACCTTTGAACTATGGCTTCATAAAATTTTAAGCTTCTTTAACTGTTGCTCCACTGAGATATTCATAAAATTAGAAGAATACATTCCGGAGACTCTGATAAAGCTGCACCATCTTGACAGTTACTGGAGATCTTCCAAAGCAATCCATAACATAGGGTCTCCAACCATAGTCTCCATAGTTTTGCCATAGTCTCCAACCTATGGCAAAAGAAGTTACTTCCCTGAAACCTCTCAATAAATCATCTCACTGTATATGAATATGTGCTCTCTTCTTACATTTACTATATTAAGGTCTTTTGCTTTGTCATACTCTGCTGTTCTCCACTTGAAGAAGATCTTCAAAATAAATAAATAAATAAAATAAAATAAAATAAAATAAAATAAAATAAAATAAAATAAAATAAAATAAAATAAAGTCATTTATATAAGTAATATTAAGTAAGAAATATATTTGCTGAACCCTGAACCCTGAAAGAAGTAGTATGAAATATATTATGAATGGAGCTACTGTGTGCGTTTGCATGTGTATGTGTGTGTGTAACTGCTTAGAGACGAAACAACAGAAGCTGAGAAAAGGAAGCATTCTACTTCTGTGAATATGAAGCCATCATTGTGCTATAAGCTGATGCAAAGCCTTGTTATAGATAAAGGAGTAAACACTGTAGCTTCCAAATGATTAAACAAATAAGGCCACTTCTCTCAAAGCTCTTAAATAAAATGTTGTCACATAAGTAGTAAAGAAAATGAAGCAGGAATTTGCTTAGAAATTATTGTTGCATTATCAGTGGGATATAGCTGTCTTTATGGCTCAACATGATCCAGCAGCAAATTTTGCTTCGTGTGCATGCCTTGTAAACTTGTCTTCAAAGGAAAACTGAGATGCAAGTGAAGAAATTTCTTATCAGCTGTCATAAATTCCCATTCTGAAAACTGCATAAGTTCTCAAACAAAGTTGCACAGATTGGTCCCAAAGTTAAGAGAAAATCAAATGAGTTGTGTTGAGGAGTAGAGTTTATCTGTTTCAGATAAAAGAGACTAACAAGCATAATGGAAGTTCAGGGTAGGCAGCAAAGAACAAGAAGTGTAGGAAGTAATGTAGAAGCTGAAAGATAGTAAACCCAATAAACCATTTCTAAGCCTTGCTGTATTAACCTCTAGTTTTGTACAATATAGCAAGTCACGTGGTTGATGGTTGCTTAAAACAGTGTAAATATGAATAAATTATACTTTTTTTTTTTTTTTATTTCGGTTTGTTTTAATATCAGACTTTAATTTTCCTTCTATTTTCTTCCCCTCCCCCCTTTCTAAGAATTGGTCAAATCTTCCTCACAGTATTAATGTTAGACATTAGTATGGGGTGGAATTTAACATCATAAAGCTGATTTTCTGAATATTGAGCTAAATTCTAGAAACATTTGAGATGTTCTATCTTTCTCTGAGCATTTCAAGACCATATAATAGCATCATACCTTTGAAGTACATAGTTGCATTCCTAGGACTATCTGAAGGCGGTCATTGTCAGTCTTCTGGGCAAACAACAGATAAATTAAACTGTAGGCTAAATAGGCATTGAATTAAATAGATGCAGGTTACATAACATAGTTTATCAGGTCACCATTAGACCTAAAACAACTGTTAGACCTAAAACAATTGTCCAAACTGTTTCTAAAGCCAACTCTGCTTGCATGCCTCACATTGACTTTAGAAAGAATCAGGAGTTAGTTCTCTTACTAAATAAGTTTTTTGTTTTGTTTTGTTTTGTTTGTTTTTTATCTAATAATTTGTGTCAAATTACACAATCTTTCAATCTTATTGAAAATTCATTATTTTGTAATGCATGAGATGAAATTCTAAAATGCCAGTTTCTACTTGACCTTATAACACAAGTCTTGGGGAACTTCTGTTTAAAATTATTTTATGTACAATACAAACAGTAACTTTGAAAAAAATGTTAAGCAATTTAGCAACAATATTTTTGGGTAACATTTGCAGGAGCTTAGTAGCCTATATTTCTGTTTTGGTTACAGATGTAGTTGTTACCTATTTTACTTTGGTTATATCAATTTGTAATCAAATGACAATACCAGTAAATACCAGTTAGCAGTCAGAACTACCCAACTCATATAATTAAGAATTTTATTATTTTTTAAAATCATTGTGTTATACTCATACTTGACATCTGTCAACATAGCATTATTGGGTTCAGTGCTCAACTAAATACTGAGTGCAAACAGTGTGCAAATAAAGTTTGACCAGTAAAGCTTAAACTGGAGTGCAAACCTACATGTTTTTCTGTTAAACTTGTTAGATTTTTTTCTGTTGTCTCAGACAACTGATTATTTTTGTTATGAAAATTTGTTATGAAATCCTTTTATAGCCCTACAGACAGTTTTATTCTCTCTTAGAAAGGACACAGCTGTCATGTAGTCTTTCCCAAGTTTTCCAGACTTTATGTCATTTTAGGTTTGTCTTCTGAAATCTCTGCAGTTTGACTGTCTTTTTAGCACTTAAAATTTGATGTGTAAAATGAAAGCCATCACTCACTCTTCCTGAAAAGGTCAATCATAACCCAAACAAAGTAGTTACTATTTCTGGATTTGAGGTAATTTATTCTACTAAAAACAACTGATAAATATGACATTATTACAACTGAATTATGAATTGTAAAGGTAAAGAGAACACTCCTTTTTGTTTCTCCATATGGTATTACAAGTTAACTGGCAAGCTCTATGTAGGAACTATTTCACTGATGCATTTATTAATACATATCTAAACAGACAAACATTTAATATTAATCACACAATATATTTTTACACTTAAAATGTAACATTAAATTTCAGTGAGAAAATTTTAAATGAAAGTCAGTGTCATTAGCTGCATGTAAGTCAACTGAGAATCATAAAAAAAAAAAAAAAAAAAAAAAAAACATAAAATTGTATTTTCTCTTTAGATGCAGATATTGATATAAAATCGCATAATAGTCATGTTTCAATGGTAGTGCTTTTAAACTGGGAACAGATTTAAATATATGGCTATGATTAAAATCATAAATCTCATGCTTCATATTTCCTGTAGACCATTTCTCAGCATTAAAACTTTATTAGTACTTCTGCCATGAAATGACTATCTGTCCTTCTATCTTTGCTTAAATGAACGGAAACTGATATACCATCAAAATGGATATCTATATATCAACATTTGACATTCTAATGGGAGTACTTCCACATGTATAAATGTCTTGTAGTTATATGCTGAGTTAGAGAAAAAAAAAATCCATCTGGAGATAAACAGTTCACATGGGTATCTGTACATTGGATAAAAGTAAAACTACATGTATAAAAGTAATTTTAAAATAAAATATTTAATTCAGATGTTTGCAAACTGTCTTACTGCTTGCCATGAGTGAATATCAAGTGGCTCAGCATATCAAATAAATATCAAATGGCTAATCTGGAAAGAGACTGTATTTTTAGTTTCTTGGTCAAATGCACAATTGATAAAGCTGTTTACAATTTGAGAATTGGATAAAACATAATTATTTAAAATAGCATCATATAAAAAGGTAATGATGATGGGTAAAAAAAACAAACCCACATACCTAAATGACTGGAACAACATTCTGGAGCATTTTTATTATTGTTGTTGTTATTGTTGTTGTTGTTATTGTTGTTGTTGTTATTGTTGTTGTTGTTATTATTATTATTATTATTATTATTATTATTATTATTATAATATTTAATGCCTCAATACAGTATATACCTATATAGAAACTTAGATGAGAAAAAGTAAAGCAACAGAACTCTGGAAAGAGTATTGAAATGTATTTCAGATTTTTTTAATTTCTTTCTTTCTTTTAACTATTTTTTGTTTGTTTGTTTGTTTACAGGAATACTACTGTAATAATTATTTACCATAATATTGTAAATAAATTGAGCACAAACTTATCTCACACAAATCGTCTTTACAGTGAATGAAATAATTGTACCTAAGCTAATCAACATTTGTTTATTCTTGAATGAGCGATGAGAGGTGAAAAATAAACTACAGACATGCATACAAAAACACAAATCCTTTTTCAAAAACAAACAAACAAATAACCAAACAGAAAACAAAAACAAAAAAACACTTTCTGGTCTATTTATAGGCATTAGTGTAGATGAGACACTTTTTTGTTTCTGGTGTATTTGTTGCAGAGATAGAGTGCAGTCAGAGCTGAAAGAACATGACTTAGATGTGTTTTAAGACTTTACATTTGGGTATAGTTTTAATTGGATTAGTATAGACAAACCCAAATATTTTTCTCAGCGTGCAGTGTGATCAGTCCAAATTTTCAGTAATTTTCAATGATTTTATGGAGAAGATATTTCACAAACATTTTGCTTTTAAATTCCATGAATATTTGTGTCACAACATTTCATACTGATGCATATATGCATATGTATGTATTTACACATGTATTTAGTTTCTAAGGCAGGAATAACATTTATAGCAATCCAATACAGCTTTCATATTTACAAATATTGTGAATTATACATTTGATAAAATATATTGGTTTTATAGTAGATAAATATTTTGTTGGACATTTACTTTTACAAAGGTCTCCATATTTTATTTGGAAGTGCAAATAACACTTTTTGCCATGTATTAATATTAGGTTAGGAAAAGGTTTCACATTAGAGAATATAATTTCACTTTTGCGGTTTCAATTTTCATACGTTAAATTCTTCCCCAATCTATTTTAATTGTCAAATAAGATGAGATGAATAATGATGGTTAACTAGTAAAGAAGCACACTTCACTTTCCTTACGCTGTTATCAAGGCTACTATCAGCTCTCTGCACATGAAAAACATTGTTGCAACTGTCACAGGATTAAATTAAATTTATCTGGCAACATCTGGTTCCTTAGTAGAAAATATGAACAATTTCACCAGCGTTCCCTTCTTTTTTTCTAATTATGATGTAATAGAAGACATCAACATTCTGTGGACTTGGTGATTAACCTAGGGCAACTGAGAAATAGGCCTAGTGAGATGAGCAGGGCACACGAGTCAGCTCAATCAATTATCATTTTTTCTCAAGGTTCTTAAATACAACAGTGACCTTGTGACGGGAAACAGTAAGTTACACTTGAACTCATTTAGGAGGTCAGACTTTTCACAATACATTACAGGCACTTAACAATTTTGTTTAAGTTAAGTTAAATGAAATATAAGTATTATATATAAACATACATAAACATATATATACTATATAGATATATACATAAACACGCACACATATACACACATATATATACACATATATACATATATACATTTTGTAAGCCTTTATTTTGCTAATACAAGTGCTAATCCTCAGTTTGTTCACTTTCTCTTTTCATCAGTTAGTTATGCAGTTTTACCTCCTTTGTTTGAGTGGTACTCTGACTAAGTGTAAGCTTGCAGGTGTTAAAATGATATGGAAGAAAGTAAGCCAGTAATAGGAAAGTAAAACCAAGCTAAAAATTGTCCAGTATTATTTCTAGCCTTCAGTCTCTGACTCTATGAGTGTGAACTAGATCTATTTTTAAAGTGCTTTTAAAGCACTTGTACCTTCTTGTGCTCTTGTGACTGTGGAACTTAGTTGAGATTGCAGAAGCATCCAGTTCCTTGCCTGAAAAGTTCATTCAAGCAGTTATCACTATAGAGAATTTGGACTAATGAACCTGGAGTTATTGTCACTGCATTGCATGGTGCCTACACTAAGCAATTCAGTGCAGTCAGACACGTATCCACACGGTCCTGTTTGGTATGATTTGTGTACACCTTACACTGTTAAATCAGTTAGAATGGGGAATCTGAATCTTAAAATAGTTTCCTGTACTACTTTAAAAGCATTATAAAAATCATTGATCAAAATCAAGATATATATAGTGATACCACTCAAACAAAGGAGGTAAAACTGCATAACTAACTGATGAAAAGAGAAAGTGAACAAACTGAGGACATACACTTGTATTAGCAAGCAGATTGAATCAAATCCTATTCATTTCAAAGGTGGAATATTTTCACAAGAGAAGTAAAATTGTTGTGATCTTCAGTGAATTATTGGTGTGAAAAAAACATTCACTCTTTTCATCCATGAACAGAGCTCTTTCTGCTACTTGACACTTGAGTGCAATCTTTTACTCTAAGTATTGCAGGGGAATAAATGCCATACGATTTAGCAATTTTCTAGTGCCAGATGGTGCTGCAAGCAATTTTGTTAATTGAATTATTGAATTACAATTTCAAGTCTTTATTAGTACAGTGATTGAATTTGTCTTTTATTTATTTATATTAACTTGATTTATGTCTTTTTTTTTTGTTTGTTTGTTTTCTATTGTTTTGTTTCCTATACTGAAATGTAGCCTACTGTGGAACCAAAATGAACTTCTCAGTATTTAGTGGCAATAATGAACATATTCATGGTTAAAGAATTTTTTTAAAAATGATTCTTTATACTAACAATATTTTCTTTATAACAAAACAATTCTTTTGTATTAACAATATAATATTACTATTTTCTGACAGATTCAGAAAGGGCCTTAGTTACCTGCAAATGAGTAGGTTGAACTATTACAATAATATTCTAAATATTCCTCCTGGCAAAGAACCTAAAATCTGTCAAAATTCAAAATTTAAAAATACAATTCAATAAATCAGCCAGCTGAGCACTTGCTTAAATTTATCCAACAGTAATATATTAAGAATAGATACAGATTTTTAAATTCTGTCTTCTTCAAGATTTTAAAGAATACTTAAGTCCAGGCTACTTTTCCATCTCAGTCTCTTGCCCTATGTATTTTATTTTATTTTTTTTAATCTATGAATAAAATTTAAAAAGGTCAAATCTAGGTCCACCTCTTCTTCTGTATTTGTTTTAAACTTAGGATTACTCCTAAAACAGATTTGAACAGTCAGTTCAAATCTCGTTGAATCCAGTGAGAAATTCCTTTTCATTATTAGTTATCACAACCAACTAATTAAGCCACCTCAGAAATCTAAGCATACTACAGATATTAAAAGTCCTTAAAAAAAACATATATCCTTAAAGCCTCTTGACTACAATTATGTTTGATAATTCCAAGGGTGTAAAAAGGTTATTTAAGATACATGCTTATTAGCTTGCAAAAAAAAAAAAAAAATAAAATAAAATAAAAATAGCTTGAGAAAGGCTATTGGATCTCGTGCTTTATAAACAACATTGAACAAGGCCTTCTGAGTCTTTTTTTTTTTTTTTTTTCTTCCCTGATGATACTGGGGAATGGAATTTCTGAAGAAATGTTTGAAATTGTATTATAAAAAATGAAGCTTTAGTTGTGTCTTTTTTTTTTTTTTAATTTTTTTCTTCCTGACAAAAACAATTATCTGCCTTGTAATATCATAACACTTTCACTGATTTATGACACAAATCTAAATTGCAATTTAGTTTCAACTGAAATATTTCACTTTGGAATTCCAGTTTTTTATCTACTCATCAAAAGAGGATACCAACATTCTTGATTGTCCTTATTTCCAAATTACATTTGCTGAATAAAAAAGGGCCTAATAACTGTTTGAAAGAATTCATGCAAATGTATGTGTGATTTTTTTTTTTATATAGAAAATACGCTTCTGGAGTTTTCCAGCTATTATAATGTAAATTCTTTGGTGGGTTGGCTTAGAATCACAGAATCACAGAATTGTCTAGGTTGGAAGAGACCTCCAAGATCACCTTGTCCAACCTCTGACCTAATGCTAACAAGTCCTCCACTAAACTATATCACTAAGCTCTACATCTAAATGTCTTTTAAAGACTTCCAGGAATGGTGACTCCACCACTTCCCTGGGCAGCCTGTTGCAATGTCTAACAACACTTTCGGTAAAGAAGTTCTTTCTAACATCCAACCTAAAACTCCCCTGGCGCAACTTAAGCCCATTCCCCCTCGTCCTGTCACCAGGCATGTGGGAGAACAGACCAACCCCCACCTCGCTACAGCCTCCTTTAAGGTACCTGTAGAGAGCGATAAGGTACCTTATCCTGAGCCTCCTCTTCTCTAGGCTGAATAAGCCCAGCTCCCTCAGCCGCTCTTCATAGGACTTGTTCTCCAGGCCCTTCACCAGCTTCATTGCCCTTCTCTGGACTCATTCGAGCACCTCCATGTCCTTCTTGTAGTGAGGGGCCCAAAACTGAACACAGTATTCGAGGTGTGGCTTTACCAGAGGAGAGGACAGGGGGACAATCACTTCCCTAGACCTGCTGGCCACACTGTTTCTTATACAAGCCAGGATGCTGTTGGCCTTCTTGGCCACCTGAGCACACTGCTGGCTCATATTCAGCCGACTATCAACCATCATTCCCAGGTCCTTCTCCGCCTTGCAGCTTTCCAACCACTCATCTCCCAGCCTGTAGCTCTGCTTGGGGTTGTTGTGCCCCAGGTGCAGGACCTGGCACTTGGCCTTGTTGAACTTCATACAGTTGACCTCAGCCCATGGGTGCAGCCTATCCAGATCCTCCTGCAGAGCCTTCCCGCCCTCGAGCAGATTGACACACGCACCTAACTTGGTGTCATCTGCAAACTTACTGAGGGTGCACTTGATCTCCTCGTCCAGATCATCGATGAAGATATTAAAGAGGACCGGCCCCAGCACCGAGCCTTGGGGGACGCCACTAGTGACCGGCCTCCAACTGGATTTGACTCAATTCAACACAACTCTTTGGGTCCTGCTATCCAGACAGTTTCTAACCTAATGAAACGTACGCCAGTCCAAGCCACGAGCAGCCAGTTTCTTGAGGAGAATGTTGTGGGAAACGGTATCAAAAGCCTTATTGAAGTCAAGGCAGACCACATCCACAGCCTTTCCCTCATCCACCCAGCGCGTCACTTTGTCATAGAAGGAGATCAGGTTCGTCAAGCAGGATCTGCCTTTCATAAACCCATGCTGACTGGGTCTGATCACCTACTTGCCCTGCAAGTGCTGTGTGATGACACTCAAGATAATCTGCTCCATGAGCTTCCCTGGCACTGAGGTCAAACTGACAGGCCTGTAGTTTCCCGGGTCTGCCCTCCGGCCCTTCTTGTATATGGGCGTCACATTTGCTAGCCGCCAGTCAACTGGGACCTCCCCCAGTAGCCAGGACTGCTGATAAATGATGGACAGTGGCTTGGCCATCTCCTCTGCCAGTTCTTTCAGTATCCTCAGGTGGATCCCATCTGGCCCCATCGACTTGCACACATCCAAATCCCGTAGCAGGTCGCCAACCATTTCCTCATGGATAGTGAGGGCCACATTCTGCTCCCCATACCCTTCCTCCAGCTCAGGGTACTGGGTATCCAAAGAACAACCGGTATTGCCGCTAAAGACTGAGGCAGAGAAGGCAATCAGCACCTCAGCCTTTTCCTCATCTTTTGTAACTAGGTTTCCCCCCGCATCCAGTAAAGGATGGACTCCTCAGTCCTCCATTTTGCATTGATGTATTTGTAAAAAGATTTTTTGTTGTCTTTAACAGCAGTAGCCAGATTGAGCTCCAGATGAAACAATTAGGATAAAATTCCAAAATAAAATCAAAAAATAATTAATGTGATAAACATAATTTAACTATACCCAAGAAGAGAATCTGGAAAAAAAAAAAAGAAAAAAGAAAAAAAAAATATATTGTACACATCATTTCAGTTCAAATTTGTAAGATGGTTTGCATTCTTTAAGGTTTCGGTTTTCTGCTTTGTTAATATAAGCAACATAATAGAGGATGAATTATAATTATAGTCTGTTGTTTCAGTTTAAGTGAAGAATATGACAAGAGGTTTTCCAAAAAAAAAGGCTTTGGGAAAAGAAAAATAAGTTTTGTTTTATCATTTCTTTTTAGCAACGCAACAAAAAAGTCTCAAGTAAATTAATGTGAGATTTTAGTTGGGAAAGACAGAGACTCAGTTTGTGGAAGAGCTCTTCTATTTATATATGATTTTCTGCTTTGTGATTATGAGTTTTTTCTCCTTTTTTTTTTTTTTTTTTTTTTTTGAAAAACCCTGCTGTTTTCTTCCCACATATGTTTTATGCCCCCCTAGGCTATAATATTAAACAACCTGACACACACTTGTTTCTACTCCCGTGATGGTGTTTTAAACAGAAATGGGTTTATTGGGTTTCCTCCAGGCTTTGGTAACATAACGTCATTGAGATTTTACCACATGCGGTATAATTAACATCTAAATTTGCTAAAGAACAAGTTGCAGGCCAAAAGTAGATTGTTTCTACTGAAAATAATAAGGCATTGTTTAAGATTTAATGAAAAAAATAACACCATGGTCGACACAGCTCTTATTAAATGAACTTTGTTATTTATTGTGCTGAAGAAACTACTGTTTTAATAAAGCAGTGATCTTTTCAGGAATGGCACAAATCCCTCAAAAAAAAGTTTTCTTTTTCTTCTTTTCTTTTTTCTTTTCTTTTCTTTTCTTTTCTTTTCTTTTCTTTTCTTTTCTTTTCTTTTCTTTTCTTTTCTTTTCTTTTCTTTTCTTTTCTTTTCTTTTCTTTTTTCTTTTTTCTTTTTGTTTTCTGTAGTGAACCACCTTATTCAATACAATAAAATGAATGTGAGTTGAGTTCACCAAGAACAAAAGATTATTAAAAAGTTGAAATATACAGAAATATATTTAATGGAAGTTGGCAATTTTTTGAACAAGAAAAGGATACTGTTTTCCATTCTCATGCCCTCCACCCCCTCTTTTAATCTACATAATCAAAAGAGAGTTCTGGAGTAAAAGAGGTATCCTCTAAGGAGTAATGTGCGACAGATATCATTTAGCCACACCATTTCCAAAAGAAGACAGTCAATTTAAAATCAGATTTGTATTCATTTTGATTCAGGGCTGGTAAAACTCCTTGGCTACCAATTCTTATCTGAAATGTTTATCATATCTGTTAGAACAGTCCTTATTCATACAACTGTCACTGTGTGATAAAACACTCCTTTTGTATAACTGATTTACTTCAGTACACGGATGGACTAGATTATGTACAAACATAGAAGTTTCTTTTTATTTTTTTTTTATGATTTCCTCATCTCTGCTGAAGGTGTCCTCTAAAATACAACTGCAAGTAACCAGTGTTTTTAGAGCACCATGCACATGGATGTACACTTCAGCATTATCATTCTTGATTACTGTTCCCAAGCACTCTTGTAATTACACAAAAACAAAAATTATCTTTTTGTTTTATTATTGGAGCCCTGCTAACATATACTGAAAAAAAAAAATCATCTCCATCTCAATGCCTGTGTCTGCTGAAGTAAAAACACAGACAATAAAGATATGCATTGATTATTGGGCATAATAGAAGTTTCTCTAAGAGGAGTGTTAACTCCAGTGTTGGTCTCATGATTTGAGGGTTTTATTAACTTATTTTGTCTTTCACAAAAACAAAACAAAACAAAACAAAAATGCAAACAACAACAACAAAACAATATTACTCCTTAAAAAAAAAAAAAAAAAAGGATAACTGTTCATTATCCCAACAGCTGCTGCTTCTGCTACTGTCTTTAAAAATCACTATCTACTGGTCTTCTATATATTTAATACAGATTTGTGTATTTTTAATGCAGCTACTATCCTCGAGGTTATGAATATTCGTATGCAGCACTTGAACATCAAGGGTACTAATGCAGTTTACTACAGCTCAACATTCAACCTTGCTATAACCTCATCTATATATTGGATATATCTCTGACTGACAACCTACAGCACTAGATTAGTTGAATTCTGTTGTGATATTAAAGCTTCAGATGAAATCGCTATGCAATACTATCATGCAGTATGTGACCTCCTTCTCATGAGTATACCTGTTTCATTGGTAAAAAAGATTACTGTTAAGTATTAGAATAAGAGTAAGAGTAAGAGTAAGAGTAAGAGTAAAAGAGTAAGAGTAAGAGTAAGAGTAAGAGTAAGAGTAAGAGTAAGAGTAAGAGTAAGAGTAAGAGTAAGAGTAAGAGTAAGAGTAAGAGTAAGAGTAATAAAAGGCAGAGAAGATAAGCTGGAGTAGTGTTTGGTCAACAAGTTATGCAATGTTATGTAATAAGAAGGTGTCTTCAGTATATATAAAAAAATAGGATATTCTGAAAAGCATTATATGCATGAAAAAAGAGCATGATGAAATAAGTAAGGTATGAGGAGTCAAATGTGATATAAATTTTATTGTTGTTCAATGTAAGACAATAGCTGCATCTTGGAACATGTTTTAACATTAAGATTTTTTTTTTTTTTTTAATTTTATTTTTTTAAGGTCACAGTTGGGCATATTTCTATCTATTAAATTCTCCAAGGATAATGTAGTTGTCAAGGTAATATAGATATACATACATATATATATATATATATATATATTTCTTTTTTAAAGGTAAGAGGACCTGATTTCTTAACTAAGCTAGATTTTGAGTCAAAGTATTTTTTTAGTAAAATATCTTCATATTTTCCTTATTTGTGCTAGTTGAATTTTTATTCTGAGAGGATGTTGCTACAATATATTGAGACAGATGGAGACGATAAAACCTAACATTTATCCACTGGAAAAAAAAAAATGTTGTTTTCAGTCTAGGATATTTTGTATTGGGAAAAGTTTTATTCCATTGTATTTTCTGAAACCTATGTAAATAATTACATTATATTCAATGTGACAGAACAGTTTTGGGGCATTTTATAATTAACTTTCTGATTATATTTACTGAATTCAAGATAATCTTTAAATCTAATTTTCCTAAATAAGTAGTTTTTGTATAAACTCATGGTTTCCAGTGCAAAACATAGGAAAACTTGAGCTTAAATATGATATATTACCAAACATTAACTGGAAGAAAATGAGGTATATTATAAGCAATAATTAAATTTCTAAGGATATGAAGTATTCAGATTGCTATAATTGTTCTGCTTTTTTTTTTTTTTTTTTTTTTTCTGCTTTTCAGTCTGTTAACATTATTAAGCTTTTCAGCAAAAGCTTTTAATACTATAACCAAACACTGATGTTTCATTTGCATTTCTTACTAACAACCTGCAATATTATTTTCCTCTAAATCAGATGAAAACAATTCTTAGCAGTTTTTGCTACTTTTTTTTTCTTATACCCCCCCAATCTAAAAATAAATAGGTTCATATTGTTAATATTAATATTATTAATATTGTTTAATAACCACTTACCATTCCACATCAGCTTAACCATGATCAGTTTAGTTTTATCATCTGTGATAAATCCTTGGAAATGGATGAAGAAATCAATAATTAGATTTCTGAGATTTTATTGGGATATTTTATTGGGACTATATGTAACGTGTTTTACAGGTCTGGAAAAGATTCCTGTTCCATTCATTTTTCAACAAAATCACTACGACTAAGGCTACTTATTGCATTTTTTTTTTTTCAGATTGAATTTTGCTTTCAAATGAGTGTTTCTTCATGCTTACTTTCAATCAAAGATCATTTTCTAAAATAATGTTGGAAATACCACTATATTTTATTTTCAAATGAAAGTGAAATTAATTTGACTCAATATATTATTATACATATTCTGTCTTTCAGTGCTTTATGGGCTTTCACTTCTTTTATTATTTTCATTTAACATCATTCAGATCTTCTAAATGAATTTATTCTCTCTGGTTTATGTTTCTCTATGATGAAATATTTAATGTTCTTCCAAATGCCTGACTTCATTTTTTCCAAGGTTACTTGAATAAGAATTTCTAAAATATATTCCTAAACGTATGTACGTAAAGTTGATGAATGTAAACACTGTATTTTATAATATGAAAATAGAAGTACCACAGAAATTTCTGTAATAGACGATCTTTCCTAGCAGTGGAATGTCATGTATAAACATGACATTATAAGACTATTTCTGTGCATAAAAATAATAACAATAATAATAATAACAATCTAATTTTCTGGAATCTAATAAATAAATAAAATTAAATGTTTGTTTCCTTATGCAATATACCACGCTCAATTTCTATGACAACAACTCAGCATTGTTAAATGAAACATTTTAAACATAACATGTCAAATGTCTTCAAGAACTGTACTGCTCATTTACAACCAAGCTCAAAATACAACTGTTTAGCATCTTTCTCATCCAGATGATTCAACTCTAAAACAGTTTTTTTTTTTTTCCTGGTACTACTTTGTTATGATTGTTTGTGATATATAACCTAAAAGTTGGCCTGTTTGAATCTTTTCAGTCACAAAAGTGACTGAATTGGCACAAGTCAATTCATCATATTAAATGAAATTGAAAGCACATTAATGATAAATACAGTTATCTAAATATATTTCTCTTTTATGTAGTTTAGCATAAAGACTACTACTACTACTACAGAAAAAAAAAAAAAAAAAAAAGTCTTACATCATATTTTTACTTAATATGTGACTCATCTGTGGCTTCTGAAACTCACAAGGAAGTTTCTTCATGCAGGTGTGGTGATCACACCTGCATGATCTTTCTAGGCAACTGAACTCTACCCCAAAAGCTGACCCCCCCCCCCCCTCAGGAGAGGATGGGAAGAAGAAAAGGAAAGAAAGAACACACAGGTTGAGATAAGGATAATTTAACTAAAGGAAAAAAATAATTATTAAGGAAAATTATTATTAAACAATTAACTTAAGGAAAAAAAGGGAAAGGGGAAAAGGGAGGGGAAAAAACAAACAAACAAACACAACAACAACAACAACAACAACAACAACAAACAGACCAAGGCTGTGTGGAAGTGCAGAGGAAAGAAATTACTCCCTACTTCCCACAAATAAGCAATGCTTGGCCATGTCCTTCAAGCAGGGCCTCAGCGCACGTAGCTATTGTTTGGGAGGACAGATATTTTCACAACGAGAGCCCACCCCTCCCTCTTCTTCCTTTTTCCACCTTTTACTGCTGAGTGTGACATCATATGGTATGGAATATCCTTTTGGTTGGTTTAGGAACCAACTGCCCTGGTGATGTTCCTTCCTCACTTTTTGCCCATCCCCGTCTTGCTGGCTCTGCGTGGGTTTAGAGGGAATCCTGATGCAGTGCCAGCACTACACAGCAGCAGACACAGCACTGGTGTGATACCAGGGCTGTTCTAACTGCAAGTGCAGAGCACATCACTGTATGGGCTGCTGAAGGGAAAGTTAACATCCCAGACAGACCCAGTACGGCTGGTTGTATGAACAACAGTAACAATTAGCTGAGTGTTTGCTTATTGATCATTCTCTAATAACAAATAGGGTATCAGAATTTATCCATGAGTGTATATTCACTCCTGTGCAAGTGTAGAGATTGTAAAGAATCAGAACTACATAAAAGAAAGTGTCATTTATGGAACATCTCAAGTATGTCTTGCGGGGTATTCTGACCTGAACAGACTAATTAGATCAGGAAGGTAGGATCACACTTAGGAAGGAAAACATGGTACATGAAAAACAAAACCAAAAAAAAATCTTTAAGTAACTCCAGTATAATCTAATTATTGGGAAAACTTAATAATTATATTATACCCCTATGTTTATAATAATATTGATCAATGAAAATAAATAGTGAAAATCACTAAAAGCAAGAAGAAAAAAGGAAATATCTAATTCTACCATAGTACATTAAGTTATGATAGGATTTGAAAGCAAACATGAAAAGAAGGATGCATATAAAGATCTAAATTTATTACATCTGTATTTATTTGTTGAGGACTTCCACCTCATGCATAATGTTTGGTGCTTTCTGGCAAGTGAGGAATTCCTTCAGCTCCTGTTAATTAAAACAAAGAAACAACAACAACAAAAAACATAACTCTCAACATAATTTTGATTAAGTTCCATAAAAGAAAGTTGAATTTGCAATACTGAATGCTAGAAAGAATTTAGAAATTATAGACAATTGTAGACAATTATTTGAGGAATACCTTGAGAAATTTTCAAATTTTGTTTAAATATTCATAGAATCATAGAATAACTAAGGTGGGAAAAGATCTCCAAGATCATCTGGTCCAATCATATCCCTACGACACTAAACCATGTTCCTAAGCATGATTTCCAACCTTTCCTTAAACATCCCCAGGGATGGTGACATCACCACCTCCCTGGGCAACCCATTCCAATGCCTGACTACTCTTCCAGAAAAGACATGTCTCCTAATTTCAAACCTAAACCTCCCCTGGCACAACTCGCAGCCATTTCCTCTAGTCCTATCACTAGTTATCTGAGAGAAGAGGCCAACCCCCAGCTCCCTACAACATCCTTTCAGGAGAGAGCAATAAGGTCTCCCCTGAGCCTTCTTTTTTCCAGACTAAACAACCCCAGTTCCCTCAGCTGTTCCTCATAAGATTTGTGTTCCAGACCCTTCACCTTCATAGCCCTTCTCAGGACATGTTCCAAGGCCTCAATAGATTTCTTATACTGAGATGTCCAAAACTGAACACAGTACTTGAGATGTGGCCTCACCAGAGAAGAATACAAGGGGACAATCACCTCCCTGATGCTGCTGGCTACACTGTTTCTGATACAAGCCAGGATGGCATTGGCCTTCTTGGCCACCTGGGCATACTGCCGGCTCATGTTCAGGCAAGCACCAACCAACAACACCAGATCCTTTTCCTGTGCTTTTGAGCCACTCTGCCCCAAGCCAGTAGTGTTGCATGGGGTTGTTTTGACCAAAGGACCTGGCACTTAGCCATGCTGAACCTCATCCCATTGGTCTCTACCCATGGATGTCCAGGTCCCTCTGCAGGTCTTTACTACCTTCCAGCAGTTCAATACTTTCCCCATAGTTGGTGTCGTCTGCAAACTTACTGAGGGTGCACTCAATTCCCTCATTCAAATCATCAATAAATAGTAAAGAGGATGGTCCCCAACACCAACCCCTGGGGAACATTACTGGTGACCAGTCACCAACTGGATTTCGCCACTCTTTTGGTCTGTACATCCAGCCAATTTTAACCCAGCAAATAGTAACATTGTAACAATTGAGCAATATTTATGCAAGCACATGTATATAAAATTTTGTCTGCTGCAACCGAAGTACTTAGCTAAATCTATTCAGGTGAACTTTATATCCCAGATACAATATTATAGTGTTTTCATGCTAATTTTTTCTCCTATAACCACTTTTAGTAAATTGTCCTTATGTTTACTAGAGATGTAATTCTTAGTCATAATCCTACAGATATCTAGTCCTTTTTTTTTTTTTTTAAATGTGAATCTCTACAGAATAAAAACATTATATTAATATTTTTGTCTCTTGTTTATATGATAGTATCGCAACCATATCACATCCATGTATATTTAAAAGCTATGTCACACATACATGTAATTCATTAATTCTCATCAATTGCGTTTTTTAATTTTGTTATTTTTGCATAGAAAAGGCTACTGTTAAATTTTTCAACAGAAAACTTATTTTATTTGTTTGTTTGTTTTCTCTTGGAATTTCTTTATATTCAGCTTCAAATGTTTGTTAATTGATATTTCCAATTTTTTGTGTGACCTCCAAAAGCATTGTTGTGAAGGAGTGCAAATACATAGTCGATGTGTTACTCTGTTACTATTTGCCATAGAATTTATCTTTTTCTTCTGTATTTCATCTAAAATGAGAAGCAGAATTTTTTTTAATTAAAAATGATGTATGTTATGTATAAAATGATATTTCAGATGATAAGAATTTCAGTATTTTGCAGGAATTTTTGGATAGATGTCCACTACTTTTTTTTTACTGTGATCAATGAAAAAGTCACTGTTCATTTCAACAAGCGCATGATTAATCTAATATTTGTATTTCCATAAGATAAATGCTCTCTGAATAAGCACTTAGGACATTATATCATCCAAGATTTCTAAACAGTCAGCAATATTGTTGCAAAATAATTTTAACTTGTCCTATATTATTCAACAATCTGATAAGTTACAACATTTGAGACAGTCTTCAGATATTGTTCCAAAATAAAGAAAAGAATTGAAAATGGACAATAATGATAATAATAATAAAAAAGAAAGGGAAAGTTTTAGTTTCACTACAAAAAGCCAAATTAGACCTCCATAAGAATTTGAAACTCAACTATTAATAGAATATCACGTAAAAAGGATCCAGTGTTTCATAAATAACCAAATATTGAAAGTATTAATACAGCTCAACATCATCTGATTTTCATTACTACACACATTCTCAATTACTTTTTTAATGCAACCAATTCACTTTGTTGAATAGTTTGACATGTCATGTGTTATTCATTTCAAGAGCTACCAAGATATCATGTTCCAATGATTCGCATATTACATAAATACTTTCTCATTAAAAAAAAAGAGATGTCAATTGCTAATAAGATATAATAAAACCAACGTGATTGTTTTTTTTTCAGTACTCATATTTTTTTATATATCCTAAAATAAAATATTTATATATATTTGAGAAAACAAATTTAAACAAATAAAACATATAATTCAGTCTTTAAATATGGTAGAAGGTACCGTCACAATTATCTTTTAATTCTTAGCAGTTAAGTCTCTACAGAAAACCATGGGGATCATTAAAGATATAACTCCAGGATGTGCCTTGTTAAGTGAGAAGTTTAATTGGCTTTGAGCAAGGAATAACCTGGTGGGATAAGAAGATGAAAACATATGAGGGATCCTTCTTGCAAAAAGTCTCTCACAGTTTTCAGCCAGAAAGGGAAGGAAGTGATTGCTCCTTTGTGCTCCTGTCTCAGTAAAAAACTTGGCTCTAAGAGCACTGTTTCCTATGGCCTTATTAATTAATTAATTAATTAATTTATTTATTTATTTATTATTACAATGTAAATACAATGTGTTTTTAGGATATTTGTAACTGAGAGGTTATCGTTTGGGTATTTAAAAGGATTCCTTCCTCCCCTTCCCCCCCCCTTTATCCCCCTCCCCAAGGAATCTGAATAAGATGTGGTGTATACTGATCTGTATTAAAGAAGTTTTTTTCTTATGACTATATTGAATTTGTTTTCCTGGATAATGTGTGTGCCTGGATAATCTGTAATAATTATAATAATGATAACAATAATGATCATTTAACTAAACAGAAAATGCTATTAGGTAATAAATTCAAATCTGATATCTCTGGTGGGAGTTGTCAATAAATCTTCTCAGAATGGTTTTGCACAATTATGTAATAGTCTGGAACAGAGAGGATTTCCATGCCATTTGTGATTTACAAACAGCAGAGTGGAATCTGTCTTGATATTAATATTTTTAAACTGATTATTATTATTATTATTTATCAAAGTTATTTTGTTAAATGTAGACTGTGTTCTTGACATCAAAATCTTATCACCCATTTTCTGTCAAACGCATATTACAAATGTTAATATTTTCCTTTAATATCATTCCCTTTAAAAGCTGTTCCTGAACTCCTATATTTAAATACTCTATTCTTATTACTGTCAATGCTGTGCTCTCAAAATCTCTTGGGTACCAAAAAAAAAAAAAAAAGCAGAATTTATAAGTATTTATATATATATATATATAATATATATACCTTGAAAACATATATTAGAAAAAAACATTTATGAATTTTCATGTAATGACTATTTTGGTTGAAACTATACTTCTAAAGATTGGAGTTTTCCAATGTTGTCCTGACTCTTCTTCAGAAATATGAATTGATATTACAACATTTTTGAAAAAAATAATTTGTAATTCATATTTATGTTTCTTTAAAAAAGTGAGTATCCTTCTGTTATTTCTTTAGTTTTAAAGAGCAACTTCTTTTCTACCATTTCTGTCTGAGTTGTCACAAATATAACCTGAGTTAGGTTTTCAATATTAGTTTTTTTCTATTTTGTTAGTATAATCATTCTGTAAAACTGTTTTTGTTGCTGTTGCATTTAATTTTGCAAAATAAAATTTGATTTATTTGCCACTAATTCTTCACCAAATATTTTATTTTATTTTCCAATAATTTGTTATAAACTTACCTGTAATACAGTTTAATAATTTGTTTCCTCTTTATAACTTCAAAAAGTCAATATTTTTAAATGCAAATTTAGTAGTTTATAACGTTAGGCACTAGAATGATCTTGCTAGAGAAATCAGAACTCTGTTTATTCTTTCACCTCACAATTCCCAAACATCTCTTTCTTCCAGCTATTTCTTGATTATTTTAATCTTACATTTTTGGAATTCTTAAGTAGTGTTGACAGAGAAGTTATCTTAATTCTGCCATTAGAAAACTGCTATTTTTGCTATTTTGCTTCTGTTTATGCCATTTTATTTATTATATTTTTTTTTTTCTTATTCTGTCTGTGATAATGTTTTATGACAAAACTGTGACTACAAAGGAAACTTAATTTTTTCAGTTATTATAAGTTCTGAATATCTAGGTTTCACCACTCAGTTTGTGTAACATGTAATGGTCTACAAGATTTATTTAAAACTAATATTTGCTTTCTCAGATAAACTTTGCACATTTCATACCATAAAAAATGGTCTTTTTAAGAACAGTAAATTATTTCAGACAATGAAGAAAACATATATGTCCTATCAGAACATCATTTGAAATCCAGACAACAGATTTCCTACTTCTTTAAATATAACTTCTCCTTCCTGAAGCTGAATTGTCCTTGATAAGTCTTTGTGTATCTTAATAAATAAACCAACAAAAACACATTTAGTGTTCCTTTTAAATTATCACCATAAATAAGGTCCAGGTCCTCTCTAGGTCCTTCATTATATAGTTGGTTTTCAAGGATTTTAATAGCTCTTGGACTTCATATCTGGAGTTTCTACAGTTTTTAATTATCCGCTTGTAGGTGCAAAAGCTTTTCTGAGGAAACATTCTCATTCCTTAACCATGATGTACATTTTAACTCCTGTACATTTTGCATGTTATTTTACATTTGGCTATGTGTATACAGAGTCAATGAGGATGAGATCCATGGGTCAATGAATGAATATAAGATAAGTTTTCGACAGTTCCTATCAACTTCCAGTAACCTTAACTCAGAATAACAGGAGGATTGGAGTATTGAACATTTTAGAAACTCTAGCTTCTTTCCTCTTTCATATTAAATGCACATAGGATATCAATAGTCTTGCAGTTGTATTGAACGCAAAAGATACTCTAAGAACTCTTCATGTACTCTTACAAATCTTTCAGGAATTTAAAAGATTTCTCTGACTTATGCTGCTTTAAGTCTCTGGATAAAATATCAAATAAAAAAAAAGAAGATACAGTTTATGAAAGATTGAGGAGGGTTATAGAATTTGATTTACTGTAAATAATTCATGATACCCCTTTGCATCACCATGAAATCCTTTTACACAGTTACAGTTTTTGGTTACAAATACACTTGCAGAGAATACAGAACAGGATTATTTTACACAGATGACAGGACTGCTGACTGATTATACATGTGTGCCAATGATATGTGTACATTAAAAGGTGCAGCAAACATTCCATTTGATTGTGTTGAAATGAAACAATAACAAAGTTGGGTTGAAAGCAAAATATAATGTCATACTAAGTTCTGTGAAAGCCTGTAATTATGAATCAGTTATAGAGCTCCTTAGTTCTTTAGTTCCTTAGAAAATTCTCAGTTTTTTTTTTTTTTTCATGAAAAGTATTTTCAAAACTTTTATCTTTGTAAATATATTTTTATGTAAACAAAAGACTACAAATGTTGAATATTAAAAAAAAAAAAAAAAAGTTCACATTAATGAAAAAGTTTAAAGTTTGCATTTGACCTTCAAAAAAGAAAATCTTGTGAATGGGATCCTGTGAATTAAAAATCTGTATTTCATAAGAATAAAGTAATATAACAAAGTAGACAAAATATATATAATAATGAAGATTGACTAACTTGCATCCAGAGAGATAAATTATGAAGAAGAAAAATTAGTGAAGTGAAACAAGTAGGAAAATGACACCACAAACAGATTGAAATAATTGTAGTTAAAGAATGTACCGTGACATGTAGCATCTTTCTGTACAGGAAAGTTAGAAAGAGACTGGGTAATGTTCACGTTTTATGATCAAGCATATGATCGTAAAAGGCCATTCAGTCTGAGTATCTGACATTTGTCTATGCTGCTGAAAGAAGAGATATGGAATTATTTTTCCATGAAAATGTGAATTACTTATCACAGTGTCACACCAGTGTCACACAGTAACAAAATAGGAATTTGTCCAAGACAAGAATTTTTCACTGTTACTTGTGATTTATTCTGTTTCCAGATGAAAGAAAAAAAAAAATAATAAAAACATATATATATAAAAAAAAAAAAAGAGAGAGAGAGAAAATTATATTTCTATTTATCTACTAAAATAGATAACACTGGAAATGAAAAAAAAAAAAAATCAAGGCCCATGCCACCAACAACATAAAAAATATAAATTTGTGTTATATTGCTAGAAATTGGAAATCCTGGATGAACTGTTAGGAAAAAAAACAAATGACTACCAGCTCCTCTGTTTTCTATGGCCCTGATATGTGATGCTATTTATGTCTTACAGGAGCAGTATAAATGGACAAGTATCACACAGAGGAATGTATGCACAATAAAAAATGAGAAATCAGTGAAAGTGTGAAGACATTAGAGCAGGAAAAACAAACAAACAAACAAAAAAACAGTATTAGAGATGTGAAAAACAACTTTTACATCCCTTAACAAGACTTATGAAAATACAGATCTACATTATGTATATTATATTATGTATAGCAGTACCAAAATATGTACAATATGCATTTCAGTATACATACTTATATGTAAAGTATGCACAATATGTATATTAACAATGTGCACTATGGTATCAAAAAAAAAAAAAAAAAAAAAAAAATCTGTTCTAAAATTTTTTTGCCAGTCCTCAAATTAAGTTGTTTGTAAATCCCATTTTCCCCTTTTCTTGATCTTCTAGAATCTGAGGATGAGAAAGAGTGATTTTCATTCTTAGAACATATATTCTCTTGGGAAATTTCTTACTAATACAAAATATTACCATGCTCCAAGCAGAATTTTTTAATATAGTATGAAATCAAATATCAAATGCTATTCAAACAATATCCATGTGCACTAAAGCTGCTGGCTGAACCAGCACTGTAAGAAGTATCTAAAACTGTATTGGTACTGATGGAGAAGTATTACCATGTATACCTCCTAGAGCCCTAATGAGATATATGGTTGCCAGAAATGTAAGGTTGTCAAACAAAACAGAGTTTCACATATAAAAACTATCAGGAATGTAATATATATATATATTTGTGCTTACGAGGATTTGTGACTGTAAAATTGTAAGTACTCTCATTTAGATTCAAAAGTATATGTATTTTTTCATCTATGACAGACATTTTGTTATAGTATTGGTGATGTTAGTTGAGTGGAAGCTCAGTATATATCAGAGAATCACACTTTAAATCTACAAGGAAAAATATATCTCTAAAAGGGAATAAATTATGAAGCTTAGACAAATTTAATTCACACCATCTTTCAAAACTATATTTTTTGAAGTAAACAAAGAAGACATTTCTTCATTTTAATGTTGTAAATGACTATAACAGAACAGAAAACTGTTTATCTGGATTTCCAGAAGTACTTAGAGATTTTTGTATATGTCCTTCAGTTAGGGTATTCTTCATGGTATTGCTTCTGCATATTAACCAACTGCCAAATCAGACAAAAAAGCATATGTCTAACATTTTATACACTGAACTAATATGCAAGACTGTTATTATGGAGTGAAAGGGAATTTGAAAAAATAATGTTCAGAGGCTCAAAAGATAATTTTTGTGTGAACCTAGAGAGGAATATAATGAGTATAGTTTTACTTTGTGTTATGAAATTCTTCAGAGGCCCCCAGATGGATCAAAAATGTACTTAGGACCTTCGGAATAGTGATGATGGTTCTATGGTTGGTAACTTTTGTTTGTTAAGATAATGTGAATAGTAACACACACACACAAACAAAAAGACAATTCCTTTCAAAAAGCATTGAAAGCAAAGGTAATAAACTAGATCCACTTCAAGATATACTAAGGAATTAACAAAGTAATAAGAATTTTTAAATGAGTTGCTTATGTTCATTATTTATGATGTGGTGTTAGTGTTGTGTTAGTGAAGTAAAGCAATGTCAAATTTATTAACACAATGTTATATTATTGTGTAATTTCTACAGGAGGAGCTGGAAGCCATCGTGCAGCAGGCAGGCTACGACTTGGTTGCCATCACGGAGACGTGGTGGGACCAGTCTCATGACTCGAGTGCTGCAATGCCTGGCTATAAGCTCTTCAGAAGGGACAGGCAGCACAGAAGGGGTGGTGCTGTGGCTCTCTATATTAGAGAGTCTTTCGAGGTTGTAGAACTCGAGGCTGGGAATGACAAGGTCGAGTCCCTTTGAGTTAGGATCGGCAGGGACAACAAGGCTAGTGTCCTGGTCGGGGTCTGCTATAGACTGCCAAACCAGGATGAGGAGACTGATGAGGAATTCTACAGACAGCTGACAGAAGTTGCGAAATCTTCAGCGCTTGTTCTCGTGGGGGACTTCAACTTCTCTGACATATCCTGGAAGCACAACACAGCCCTGAGAAAGCAGTCTAGGAGGTTTCTGGAGAGCGTGGAAGATAGCTTCCTGACACAGCTGGTTAGTGAACCTACCAGGGGTGGTGCCCGCTAGACCTTCTCTTCACAAACAGAGAAGGACTGGTGGAGGATGTGATTGTCGGGAGCTGTCTTGGGCAGAGTGACCACAAAATGGTGGAGTTCACTATTCTTGGCGAGGCCAGGAAGGGGACCAGTAAAACCGCTGTATTGGACTTTCGGAGGGCTGACTTTGAGCTGCTCAGGACACTAGTTGGTGGAGTCCCTTGGGAGGCGGTTCTGAAGGGCAGAGGGGTCCAGGAAGGCTGGGCGTTCTTCAAGAGAGAAATCTTAATGGTGCAGGAACGGTCTGTCCCCACGTGCCCAAAGACGAGCTGGCGGGGAAGAAGACCAGCCTGGCTCAGCAGAGAATTGTGGCTTGATCTTAGGAGAAAAAAGAGGGTTTATAATCTTTGGAAAAGTGGGCAGGCCACTAGGGAGGACTTTAAGGATGTAGCGAGGCTGTGCAGGGACAAAATTAGGAAGGCCAAAGCTCATCTGGAGCTCAGTCTGGCTACTGCCATTAAAGATAACAAAAAACGTTTCTATAAATACATCAACACAAAAAGGAGGACTAAGGAGAATCTCCATCCTTTACTGGATGCGGGGGGAAACTTAATTACAAGAGATGAGGAAAAGGCGGAGGTGCTCAATGCCTTCTTCGCCTCAGTCTTTAGCGGCAATACCGGTTGTTCTCTGGATACTCAGTACCCTGAGCTGGTGGAAGGGGATGGGGAGCAGGATGTGGCCCTCACTATCCATGAAGAACTGGTTGGTGACCTGCTACAGCACTTGGATGTGCACAAGTCGATGGGGCCGGATGGGATCCACCCAAGGGTACTGAGGGAACTGGCAGAGGAGCTGGCCAAGCCACTGTCCATCGTTTATCAGCAGTCCTGGCGATTGGGGGAGGTCCCAGTTGACTGGTGGCTAGCAAATGTGATGCCCATCTACAAGAAGGGCCGGAGGGCAGACCCGGGAAACTACAGGCCTGTCAGTTTGACCTCAGTGCCAGGGAAGCTCATGGAGCAGATTATCTTGAGTGTCATCACGCAGCACTTGCAGGGCAAGCAGGCGATCAGGCCCAGTCAGCATGGGTTTATGAAAGGCAGATCCTGCTTGACGAACCTGATCTCCTTCTATGACAAAGTGACGCGCTGGGTGGATGAGGGAAAGGCTGTGGATGTGGTCTGCCTTGACTTCAATAAGGCTTTTGATACCGTTTCCCACAACATTCTCCTCAAGAAACTGGCTGCTCGTGGCCTGGACTGGCGCACGCTTCGTTGGGTTAGAAACTGTCTGGATAGCCGGGCCCAAAGAGTCATGGTGAATGGAGTCAAGTCCAGTTGGAGGCCGGTCACTAGTGGCGTTCCCCAGGGCTCGGTGCTGGGGCCGGTCCTCTTTAATATCTTCATCGATGATCTGGACGAGGGCATTGAGTGCACCCTCAGTAAGTTTGCAGATGACACCAAGTTAGGTGCGTGTGTCGATCTGCTCGAGGGTAGGAAGACTCTGCAGGAGGATCTGGATAGGCTGCACTGATGGGCTGAGGTCAACTGCATTAAGTTCAACAAGGCCAAGTGCCGGGTCCTGCACCTGGGGCGCAATAACCACAAGCAGAGCTACAGGCTGGGAGATGAGTGGTTGGAGAGCTGCCAGGCAGAGAAGGACCTGGGAGTGATGGTTGATAGTCAGATGAATATGAGCCAGCAGTGTGCTCAGGTGGCCAAGAAGGCCAACAACATCCTGGCTTGTATAAGAAACAGTGTGGCCAGCAGGGCTAGGGAGGTGATCGTCCCCCTGTACTCGGCTCTGGTGAGGCCGCACCTCGAGTACTGTGTTCAGTTTTGGGCCCCTCGCTACAAGAAGGACATCGAGGTGCTTGAGCGGGTGCAGAGAAGGGCGACGAAGCTGGTGAGGGGCCTGGAGAACAAGTCCTATGAGGAGTGGCTGAGGGAGCTGGGTTTGTTCAGCCTGGAGAAGAGGAGGCTCAGGGGCGACCTTATCGCTCTCTATAGGTACCTCAAGGGAGGCTGTAGCGAGGTGGGGGTTGGTCTGTTCTCCCACGTGCCTGGTGACAAGACGAGGGGGAATGGGCTTAAGTTGCTCCAGGGGATTTTTAGGTTAGATGTTAGGAAGAACTTCTTTACTGAAAGGGTTGTTAGGCATTGGAACGGGCTGCCCAGGGAAGTGGTGGAGTCACCATCCCTGGAAGTCTTTAAAAGACGTTTAGATGTAGAGCTTAGGGATATGGTTTAGTGTGGACTGTTAGCATTAGGTCAGAGGTTGGACTCGATGATCTTGGAGGTCTCTTCCAACCTAGAAATTCTGTGATTCTGTGATTCTAGTGGTAATAAAGGGGGCATCTGACACGAGAGAAAATGAAGTCATAAGATTATAAATGTATCCTCAGGTGGATGAATATACCATATTTCAGATACATGTATAGAATCTTCAGAGTTACAGATTATGTCAAAAACCTTCATCCCTTTTGGTCCTTTTCCCCTCCTCATCAAAACTAAGAAAGCCAACTAACAAGGTTTACTGCCCTTGATAAATCTCAGGCTAAGCTGAAGTAATAAAAGAGTGAAACAGATAGTTAAATAAGAATATGATAATCTGAAACTGAAAGAAGCTTCACATCTCAGTGTTTGCTGTTTTACAAACATAAATTCATATAAAGAAGGAAACTATTAAAAAGTGGTATGTATTTTTTAATAACTCTTAATTTAGGCAGGTGTTCTGACTCATCATCTAGACGATCCTATGATATTCTAGTGTCTTATTTGGTTGCCTACTGTTCACTTAAGAGTTTTTTTCAAAGTCTAAGATATATCACAACAGTAGGAGAGCATCTGATATGGATGAAAAATAAGGATACCAATCTGCTAAAATCTTTCAGAGCATTTAGTTCACCTTAGATTTCATTCCATTCATCCCAGTTTTAGGCACTCTCTCAAAGCAGACAGATGCATTGTGACAAAATCTAACATACGAACCCTGCAGAAAGTGGAGGAATGGCCACATTTGTTGCTACCACCATTTGATACTTGCTCTCTATCTCAATCAGAGTAAGTTCAGCTTTTCTCTGAGGGAATACCGTAGCATCTGTTTTATATAAATACATACATGTATCTTCATATGGCAGGGTGGATATTTTTGGTCTCCTGGCCATCACAGTAACCCTTTCTCTCTGCAGACCATGCTGTAATCACCCTGCCCTTGAGGCTCAGTTGCCTGAGAGTCCAAGTTCCAGCTTGCATGTAGCTCAACTGGCATAACCTTGACTCTGATTTCTGAGAAAATTACAAAGTTCAGAGGTAAAGCTGTGAGAAAGAGTGGAGAAGGATAAGAAATATAGAACTGTGGACAGGGACAGGAGTGTTGACTCAGGGAATGCCATTAACTCAAGGGTTCAAGATGAAGAAGCAGTCACACAGAAAAAATATATAACCCTAAAAGAAAAAAAAAAAAAAAAAAAAAAAAAAAAAAAAACAGGGAATCTATCTGGTCTAGATGGGTTTCCAGGCTGAGTCCTCAGTGTCATCACAGTTGATAAAGATGGAGAAGGATGGCAACTCAACAGTGAAAAATCATTTCAGGGACCTGTGGCCTGGCCAACAAATGGTCTTTGGGGTACCATCAGTACAAGGTGAGTATACTAATGCATAATTAAAGTAGTCTATTAAATCCTATCTATTTTATTTATTTATTTATTTATTTTGTTCAAGATAGGTAGTTAATAATTGTTTTATATTATGCTCTGTATGTTCTGCTAATAGAGTCTTATTGCACCTGGTTACTTATGATGTGACAAACTGAACTGGAAGAGGAGTGTTAAAATTTCAATGTAGCAAAAATATAAGCTTGATGGGACTGAAGGATAATATAAAAGAAACTAGTTTCTGGTGGAATGGGATTTTTTTTTTTCCCTCTGCTTTAATCATCACTTTTCAAA
Organism: Aythya ferina; assembly: GCF_964211825.1. Taxonomy (NCBI): domain Eukaryota; kingdom Metazoa; phylum Chordata; class Aves; order Anseriformes; family Anatidae; genus Aythya; species Aythya ferina. The sequence goes on along the minus strand of NC_140296.1, from coordinate 37,487,174 downwards.
GTCAAAAGGCAAACAAACAAACAAAAACACACAAAACTAACAAAAAACAACAAAACAGAAAAGACATTGGAGTAGTGAGTAGGATCCAGTATTCTCTTTTTCAGAACAATCATCTGAGTAAACATCTTCATTTCTCCTTCTTTCTTTCTTTCTTTCTTTCTTTCTTTCTTTCTTTCTTTCTTTCTTTCTTTCTCTCTCTCTCTCTCTCTGTCTTTCTCTCTTTCTCTCTTTCTCAAGTTTTCTATTTTTTTGTGTGTCTTCTAAACTCTAAGAATCTTAAAGTTTAGGATTATAAAATCTCATATAGGTGCAGAAATCCTATAAAATGCAAAAGAAAATAGCTGCTTCTATAAAAAAAAAAAAAAAAAAATCTGTTTTACACATCCAATCACAATTTCACATTCTCAAAATGCTACCCATTGAAGTGATATACAGATGACACCTACTTCCAGACCTTTTGTAGAATTCAAATTTACATATGATTCATTTTCCTCTCCTTATAAGTAGGAAGTCTTTGTGAGGATGAAATGACCTTTTTTTTCAGTATTTTTGACTTGTTTGAAAATATAATGCATTTCTGATGCAAAAATGTTATATACAATACAGTGAAAAAGTAATGTGAATTTATGCAATTTCAGCTTCACCTAGACGGCTGAATGCAGAGTAAAAATAAATAAATAAAAAAGCCCTATGAAATATATTGCAAATAAAATTTACTTTCTGGAGGGAAAATACATTTTCATTGTCACGTTAAATCCTTGTCCTTGGAATTTGTTTTTTTTTTGTTTGTTTGTTTGTTTTTGTTTTTCAAGTGTAAACCTTCAGATATCACATAAAACTAATACTCAGTTTCTTAATAAAACAATGACAGATTTTTCAAAAGCCTGTGCTTACATTTCTCATAACCAGAAAGCCAAGAGAGAATAGGAAGTTAAAAGATTTGGTAATAATTTACCATCCGTGAGAACTGAAAAAAAAAAAAAAAAAACACATCCCAGAGTCATAAAAATTATAAAACATGTAATAATGTAATCATTAAAAACTTGATTCTTTCACTTTCAAAATCAGGAACAAACATAAACAATAATTTAAACTCCTATTTAAACTTCTCTGAAAATATTATTTATTAATGACATAGAAATAGTGCTGTTTTAAAAGTTTATTTTATTTCTAGTTTTATTTATGAATTGAAAGAAAACTGTTTTAAAGTTATAAAGTAGTTGTTAAAATAAAAAAAAAAAAAAATCTGATCAGATTTTAATCCTTAAAGTTTGGGGCTATCCCAGTTTCAGAGAGGAACTGATATTCTGATATTTATCTTTGTGGTGAAAATATTTATTTCCCTTTCATATTGAATTCTGTTTGTTTAACTGCAAAAAATAAATATATATTTAATCAATTACAAAACAATTTAGGGATTTTAAACTTTGATACTCAGAGTCAAGGTTGCATTATTCTTCCACTTCTGAGCCAATTTATGGAGTTTTGAATAATTTGGCTAATAACTAAAAACCATGGACCTGGACCTTAGTAACTAAAACCATGGACACCATATACCTCTGAAATCTGGGGGCCAAATTGCTGTGAAGGAACTCTGCAGAGAAAGACCTGGGGATCATGGTCGACAATAAGTTTGCCATATGCTAACAATGTGTCCTTGTGGCACAGAAGTTTACCTAGGATGCATTGGGAGTGCTGTTAGCAAGTTAAGGGAGGTCATATTTCCCCCTCACTCAGCACTGGTAATATTTGGAGTGATGAGTCCAGTTCTAGGCTCTCTGGTATAAGAAGGACATGGATATACATGGACATGGAAGAGTGAACATCAAGCTTTTTAAAGACCTAGTAGATGAGATCCCCTGCAACACTGTTCTCAGGGACAAAGGAGCTGAAAAGAGATGGCAACTCTTTAAGGATGTTTTCCTTAGAGCAAAAGAACTCTCCATCCTCCTGTGTAAGAAATCAGGCAGGGAGGACAGAAAACTGGGATGGCTGAGCAAGGACCTGTTGGTTAAACTAAGGTGCAGGAAGGAACTGCATAGGCAATAAAAGCAGGAACATGTGGCCTGGGAAGAGTACAGGGGTACTGTTTGGATATGCAGAGATGGAATCAGGAAAGATAAAGCACAGATGGAACTGAGCTTGGCAAGGGATGCAAAGAATAACTAGAAGGGATTCTATAGGTAAATTGTCCAGAAAAGAAAGGACAAGGAGAGTGTACTGCCTCTGATGGATGAGAAAGGTGAACTATTAACAACAGATGTGGAGAAAGATGAGGTACTCAACAACTTCTTTGCCTCAGTGTTCACTGCCAGTCAGTCTTACCATGTTTCTCATTTCCCTGAACCTGTAGATGAAGGCTAGGGAACAAAGTTTCTCCCATTGTAAGTGAAAAGTTGGTTCAAGATCACCTGATGAACCTGAACAGGTACAAGTCTATGGAGCCTGATGACATGCATCCCAGGGTCCTGACGGAATTGGCTGATGTAGTTGCCAAGGCTCTCTCCATCATACCTGAAAAGTCCTAGTAGTCAGGTAAAAGAAGGGAAACACCACTCTCATTAAAAAAAAAAAAAAAAAAAAAAAAAAAAAAAAAAAAAAGGTAGAAAAGAAGACCCAGGGAACTACAGACTAATGAAGTACAGACTAATAAGCCTTGTCTCTGTGCCTGGGAAGGTCATGGAACAGATCCTCTTGGAAGCAATGTCAAGGCACACTCAAGACAAGGAGGTGGTCTGAGACATAGCTTCACCAAGGGTAAATCATGCATGATTAATCTGACCTTCTATAATGGAGTGGCTGCATCAGTTGACAAAGGAAGACTGACTAATGTCACCTACCTGGACACCTGTAAGACCTTTGTCATATTCTCACATGACATCCTGATCTTTAAATTGGAAGATTTGATGGATGGACCATTCAGTATATAAGGATTTGGTTTGAAGGTCGCACCCTTCAAGCCACCTTCAGTGGTGGTCAATGGCTCTGTGTCCAGGTGGAGGCCAATGACAAGTTGTGTCTCTCAGGAGTTTGTTTAATTATTTTTCATTAAATTTCATTAAATTTTCATTAAATTTCAGTCATTAAACTGCTACTGTTTAATGACTTTATCAGTGACAGAGACAGTGGGACCAAGTGCACACTCAGCAAATTTGCAATTGACCACAGGGCTCGAGCACGAGAGGCTGAGAGAGCTGGGGCTGTTGAACCTGTGGAAGAGAAGACTGCGGGGTGACATCATTGTGGCTTTTCAGTACTTAAAGGGGGCTTCTAAAAAAGATTTAGAATAACTTTTTGCTCATTCAGACAATGACAGGACAAGGGAGAATGGTTTTAAATGAAAAGAGGGTAGATTTAGATTAGAGGTTAGGAGTAAATTCTTCACTCAGAGGGTGGTGAGTCACTGGAACAGGTAGTCCAAAGAAGTTGTGGCTGTCCCATCCCTGGAGGTGTTTCAAAGACAAAGTTAGATGATGTTCTGGCTAACCTGATCTAGTGGGTGCATCCTTTCCCATAGTAAGGGTGTTGGAACTAGGTGGTCTTAAATGTCCCTTCCAACCCAAGACATTCTATCATTCTGTGTTGGAAACAGTCTAACAAAGAGACACAGAAATAATTAAGGGGCAGACTCCTCTTCTATGAGGGGAGGCTGAAAGACAAGGTACTCTTTAGGCTAGAGAAGAGAAAGGTCAGGAGGATTTGGCACAGGTTGCTCAGAGAGACTGTGGAGTGTCCAACCAGAACAATCTTACCTATCTGGCCTTGCTTGATGGTGGTTCTGTCTAGACGATCTCTACCAGTCTCTTCCAACCTCAGTGATTCTGTGCTCCTCTGTGATTTTGTGTTTCTGTAAATCTCAAATCAGGTATAGCCAAAAGATGTTTCTGCTTTATTTTTAAACCTCGATCACCAAAGTAGGACTTTGTGTTTTTTAATAGGTAAAAGGTAGTGAGGACTTGTCCTTTCTATATTTAAATTTAACAAGAATTTATTAGGTTGTTAACATTTTTGACTTATTTTAATTATAGCAATTAAAAATTAGCTACACTGAAGCACTTATCTGCAGCTGATCTAGCCTAGAGGTGAAAAGCAAAGGGAGAGGAAAGAGGAAATAATTCATTTATTCTTGGCTCAAGCTGACAGCAGACTGGATGTCAATTTCAAGGTTGGCCTACATCAAAACTCTGCTCTAATTTGGCACAAAATCCTGTTCTTATATTGTTCATTTGTATTAATTATTGAATCTTATATTTTCATAGAACCATAGAAACATAGAATCATGGAAACATAGAATTCTAATATGGTTCAGGTTGGAAGGGATCTTTATATATCATCTAGTCCAAACCACCTGCCAAGGACATCTTTCATTAGATCAGTCTTCCTAAAGCTCCATCCAAACTGACCTTGAACACTTCTGAAAAGCGTGTATCCACAACTTCTTTGGGCAACCTAAGCCTTACCCCACCCGCATAGTGAAGAATTTCTTCCTCATAGTTACTCTAAACTTATCTTCATTTAATTTAACAATATTACCCACTACAGTGTCTGATAAAGAGTCCCTCCCCAACTTTCCTGCAGGCCCCCTATAAATACTGGAAGATCTGTATGAGGTCTCCTCAAAGCATTCTCTTCTCTAGGCTGAAGAACTCCAGCTCTCTCAGCCTCTCAGCCTCTTTTTCAAAAAGCTTTTGGGTTTGTTTGTTTTATTTTTCTTTAGGTTTTGTTTTCAAGAACGCTCACCTAGTTCAGTGATTACCTTCTGATTTTAAATTCTGGTAGTCAGATTACCTTGTGTCGTGGTTTAACCCGGCTGGCAGCTAAACACCACGCAGCCGTTCGCTCACCCTCCCCCCTCCCTCTCTGGGACGGGGGAGAGAAATGGAAAGTGAAGCTCGTGAGCTGAGATGAAGACAGTTTAATAAGACAGGAAAATAATAATAATAATAATAATAATAATAATAATACAATGATGATAATAGTACTACTAATAATAATATGTACAAACAAGTGATGCACAATGCAATTGCTCACCACCCGCTGACCGATGCCCAGCTTAACCCCGAGCAGTCCGGCCCCCTCCCCCCGGCTAGCCACCCCTATATATTGTTTAGCATGACGTCAGATGGTATGGAATACCCCTTTGGCTAGTTTGGGTCACCTGTCCTGGGTCTGTCCCCTCCCAGCTCTTACTGCACCCCCCCAGCCTGCCCGTTGGCAGGACAGAGCAAAGGCTGAGATGTCCTTGGCTTAGTATAAGCACTGCTCTGCAACAATTAAAGCATCGGGGTGTTATCAGCACTCTTCTCATTCTAAGCCAAAACACAGCATTCCACCAGCTACTAGGAAGAAAATTAATTCTGTGCTAACTGAAACCAGGACATCTATCCACCCCTTATTCCATACCATTTATGTCATGCTCAGTTTACACTCTTTTCCATACATTCTAATTAGTCACCTATAGTAATCATGGTAGTGATAACATACAGTATAATATACTATTTAACATGGTGCAATTCAGTTCATGGGCTATTCTCACCCAGTATTAAATCTCCTTGAGGTACACACCGGACCTCTCCGTTCTTTTGCATCACCCACCAAGTATATCCAGGTCCCTGAGCGAAAACAATTCCACGAATAGGTTTGCCTTTTCCTGAGGCAGGAGTAGCCCAGACTGTTTTACCCAGCATATTTTTTACATGCACTACAGGAACTTTATCCCCATCTACAGTACGTAACAGGTTTGATTGGGCAGGTCCAGCTCGGTTGGCAGATCCCCTAGTATTGACTAACCAGGTGGCCTTTGCCAAATGCGTATCCCAGTTTTTGAACGTCCCAGCGCCCATTGCTTTCAAGGTAGTCTTTAACAGGCCATTGTATCGTTCAACTTTCCCGGAGGCTGGTGCATGATAGGGGATGTGATACACCCATTCAATACCATGTTCTTTGGCCCAAGTGTCTATAAGGTTGTTTCGGAAGTGAGTCCCATTGTCTGATTCTATTCTTTCTGGGGTGCCATGTCGCCATAGGACTTGCTTTTCAAGGCCCAGGATGGTGTTCCGGGCGGTAGCATGAGGCACAGGATATGTTTCCAGCCATCCGGTGGTTGCTTCCACCATTGTAAGTACGTGGCGCTTGCCATTGCGAGTTTGAGGGAGTGTGATGTAATCAATCTGCCAGGCCTCTCCATATTTATATTTCAGCCATCGTCCTCCATACCAAAGAGGCTTTGACCGTTTGGCTTGCTTGATTGCAGCACATGTTTCACAGTCATGAATAACCTGTGCTATAGCGTCCATGGTCAAGTCCACCCCTCGATCACGAGCCCATCTGTATGTTGCATCTCTACCTTGATGGCCTGAGGTGTCATGGGCCCATCGGGCTATAAATAATTCACCTTTATGCTGCCAATCCAGGTCCACCTGAGCTACTTCAATCTTAGCAGCCTGATCCACCTGCTGGTTGTTTTGATGTTCTTCAGTAGCCCGATTCTTGGGCACATGAGCATCTACGTGGCGTACTTTCACAGCCAGGTTCTCTACCCGAGCAGCAATATCTTGCCACAATGCAGCAGCCCAGATAGGTTTGCCCCTACGCTGCCAGTTGTTTTGCTTCCATTGCTGTAACCATCCCCACAGGGCATTTGCTACCATCCATGAATCGGTGTAGAGATAGAGAACTGGCCATTTTTCTCGTTCAGCAATGTCTAAAGCCAGCTGAATGGCTTTCACTTCTGCAAACTGACTCGATTCACCTTCTCCCTCAGCAGCTTCTGCAACTCGTCGCGTAGGACTCCATACAGCAGCCTTCCATCTCCGATGCTTCCCCACAATACGACAGGACCCATCAGTGAACAGGGCATATTTCTTTTCATTCTCTGGCAACTGGTTGTACAGTGGGGCTTCTTCAGCACGACCCACCTCCTCCTCTGATGATATCCCAAAGTATTTGCCTTCTGGCCAGTCCATGATCACTTCCAATATTCCTGGGCGACTGGGGTTTCCTATTCGAGCCCGCTGAGTAATCAGTGCAACCCACTTGCTCCATGTAGCATCAGTTGCATGATGCGTAGAGGGGACCCTTCCCTTGAACATCCAGCCTAGTACCGGTAATCGGGGTGCTAGGAGGAGCTGCGCTTCAGTACCGACCACCTCCGAAGCAGATCGAACTCCTTCATATGCTGCCAATATCTCCTTTTCAGTTGGAGTATAGCGGGCCTCAGATCCTCTGTATCCCCGACTCCAAAACCCCAGAGGCCGACCTCGAGTTTCCCCAGGTTCTTTCTGCCAGAGGCTCCAGGTGGGGCCGTTCTCCCCGGCTGCAGTGTAGAGCACATTCTTTACATCTGGTCCTGTTCGAACTGGCCCAAGGGCTACTGCATGGACTATTTCCTGCTTGATTTGTTCAAAGGCTTGTCGTTGTTCAGGGCCCCATTCAAACTCATTCTTCTTACGAGTTACTTGGTAGAGTGGGTTTACAATCAGACTGTAATTTGGGATGTGCATTCTCCAAAACCCCACAACACCTAGGAAAGTCTGTGTTTCTTTTTTGTTAGTTGGTGGAGACATAGCTGTTATTTTGTTGATCACATCCATTGGGATTTGACGACGTCCATCTTGCCATTTTATTCCTAAAAACTGGATCTCCCGTGCAGGTCCTTTGACTTTATTTTGTTTTATGGCAAAACCGGCTTTCAGAAGGATTTGGACTATTTTCTTCCCTTTCTCGAAAACTTCCTCTGCTGTGTCACCCCACACAATAATGTCATCGATGTACTGCAGGTGTTCAGGAGCTTCCCCCTGCTCTAGTGCAGACTGGATCAGCCCGTGGCAAATGGTAGGGCTGTGTTTCCACCCCTGGGGCAGCCTATTCCAAGTATATTGGACTCCCCTCCAAGTGAAGGCAAATTGTGGCCTGCACTCTGCTGCTAGAGGGATGGAGAAAAATGCATTAGCGATATCAATTGTGGCGTACCACTTGGCTGCCTTCGATTCAAGTTCATACTGAAGTTCCAGCATGTCCGGCACTGCAGCACTCAGTGGTGGCGTGACTTCGTTCAGGCCGCGATAGTCCACTGTTAGTCTCCACTCGCCATTAGACTTTCGCACTGGCCATATGGGACTATTGAAAGGTGAATGAGTCTTGCTGATCACTCCTTGGCTCTCCAATTGACGAATTAGCTTATGGATGGGAATCAGGGAGTCTCGGTTGGTGCGATATTGCCGCCGGTGCACAGTTGTGGTAGCAATTGGCACTTGCTGTTCTTCGACCCTCAGCAACCCCACAACAGAGGGGTCCTCTGAGAGACCAGGCAAGGTAGATAATTGTTTAATGCCCTCTGTCTCTAAGGCAGCAATACCAAAAGCCCACCGGAACCCTTTTGGGTCCTTGCAGTATCCTCTTCTAAGATAGTCTATGCCAAGGATACATGGAGCATCCGGACCAGTCACAATGCGGTGCTTTTCCCACTCATTCCCAGTCAGACTCACTTCAGCCTCCAATACAGTCAACTGCTGAGATCCCCCTGTCACTCCACAAATATAGATGGGCTCTGGTCCTTTATAGCTCGATGGCATTATAGTACATTGTGCACCGGTGTCTACTAAAGCCTTATACTTCTGTGCGCGTGATGTGCCAGGCCATCGAATCCACACAGTCCAATAAACTCGATTGTCCCTTTCCTCCCCCTGGCTGGAGGCAGGGCCCCCCTAATCCTGGTCAGAATCTTCCTCGTTTCTGTGTTTGAAGGACTGTCTGCTGGAAGTTGGAGCAGCAAACTTTTCGGAGAATCCCTTTTTCCTGATTGTTTTCTTTTGCAACTCACGTACCCGTGCCTCTAGGGTCGCGGTAGATTTTCCATCCCACTTTCTCATGTCCTCTCCATGGTCTCGTAAGTAAAACCACAGGGTGGCACGGGGTGAGTACCCACCATATCGTCTTCCTTGTGTGGGTGAACGCCTACCCCTGACAGCTGAGACACTGCTTTGTACAGGTGCGAAGGAGAATAATCTCTCTTCAAGTTGGTGAACCTTTTCAGAAAGTTTCTCCCAAGTGTTCTCCTTTGGTCGGTGGGCACTGGTTGGTTCAGGTGGGGAGGACAATAGATTCTCTTCAAGTTGGTGAACCTTTTCAGAAAGTTTCTCCACAGCTGAGACGCAGGCCTGTAAGGAAGAGGAGAGACTTTCTTCGTACTGCCGGAGTTGTTTAGCCGCTTCACCCACTGTGGGTTCCTCATCCTCTTTCCAGGCCATTATTGCCAATGAGCTGGCATATGATGATGGTGCACTCCGTACAAACTTCCGCCACATGGGTCGTGTACACTTGACTTCATCTGGATCTGTGGATGTTTGTTTGAGGTCTGGATCCTCATAAATCACTTCCCGTACGGCTAATTCCCTCAGGTACTGGATTCCCTTCTCCATAGTGGTCCACTTGCCTGGTAGACATAAAATATCTTCCTTGAAGGGATACCTTTCCCTCACAGCTGAGAGGAGACGCCTCCAGAGGCTGGTGGGTCGTGCTCCATCTGCAATTGCTTTGTCAATGCCGGCGTCTCGAGCAAGGGATCCCAGCCGCTTGGCTTCCCTGCCGTCTAATTCCACACAATTGGCTCCAGAGTCCCAGCACCGGAGCAGCCAGGTGACAAGCTGCTCACCTATACAGCGACCAAAATCTTTTCGCACATCTCGTAGCTCGCGCTCGTTTAGGCTTCGGGTAGTTACTGTTGCTCTTTCGGCATCCTCATCTTCCTCCTCCTGAATCCTTGACGGCCCAGCGTCGTCATCATCTTCGTCATCTCTATACTTAGTTTTGGCAGAAGCCTTACCTGGATTGGCAGAAGACTCTCTGCGTTCTAAACGACTTGAATTTCTATACCATATTTTCACCTTCTCTACAGGGGCAGCTTGCACTGCTACTGCTCGTTTCTCTGACTTTGTTACAGGGTCTGCCACAGGGGTTGGAATGCCCTCTGCAGGGTCAACTTGCACTGCTACAGCTCGTTTCTCTGACACGGCCACAGGAGCTGGAGCGGCTACAGGAGCTGGAGTTGGAGCTGGAGCAGTTGCAGGAGCTGGGACTGGAGCAGCAGTAGGAGCTGGAGCTGGAGCGGCTTCAGGAGCTGGAGCTGGAGCGGCTTCAGGAGCTGGGACTGGAGCAGTTGCAGGAACTGGGACTGGAGTAGCGGCCGGAGCTGGAACTGGAGCGACTGCAGGAACTGGGACTGGAGCAGCTGCAGGAGCTGGAGCTGGAGCAGCTTCAGGAGCTGGGACTGGAGCAGTTGCAGGAGCTGGAGCTGGAGCGGCTGCAGGAGCTGGGACTGGAGCGGCTGCAGGAGCTGGGACTGGAGCGGCTGCAGGAGCTGGGACTGGAGCGGCTGCAGGAGCTGGGACTGGAGCGGCTGCAGGAGCTGGGACTGGAGCGGCTGCAGGAACTGGGACTGGAGCGGCTGCAGGAACTGGGACTGGAGCGGCTGCAGGAGCTGGAGCTGGAGCAGCTTCAGGAGCTGGGACTGGAGCGGCTGCAGGAGCTGGGACTGGAGCGGCTGCAGGAGCTGGGACTGGAGCGGCTGCAGGAGCTGGGACTGGAGCGGCTGCAGGAGCTGGGACTGGAGCGGCTGCAGGAGCTGGGACTGGAGCGGCTGCAGAATCCACCGTAGGGGTCACAGTGGCCGTTGGATCTGTCACAGGGTTTGGAGTGGCCGCAGGGTCTGTCACTAAGTTGACAGCAGTATCAATGGCAGCTCGATAGGCATGAGCCAGGCCCCAGCACGTTACAATGATTTGTGTTACTTTGGAACTGCCAGAATCATTACACCTTTTTTTCAAGCATTCTGCCAGTTTTTGAGGATTTTGCCATTGTTCAGGGGTGAATTTCCAACACACTGGGGGTGCCAACTGCTCTAGATGCCTGCCCATATCCACCCATACTCCCTGCCACCCACAACTATACTGCCTCCGGGCAGATCTCCGGATGAGCTTCATAAGTAGTTGTTTAACTTTAAGCAGAACTTGAAGTGCATTCAGGAGGCAGAACAACAGGACTATGCTGGTCTGAGTATCCCAAGGATATTCAATATCTTGGAGAGCTATTGTAATAAACTCGGAGGATAAGAGGGTGGTGAAGGAGGAAGGGAGAGTGATCAAGGAGGGTACAGGGGTGGTGAAGGAGAAAGGGAGAGTGATTAAGTAAGAAAAATTATCTTCCCCTTTCCCCTCCACAGACTGACTCCCTAATGAAAAAAGGCAACAGATACAATTGCTAATAGTTTCCAAAATACAGTTTCCAAAGTATAGAATCGAAGATGTTACTGAGTACAAATACCAGGTTAGAGTCATGGCCAGATATTTCATCATCTCATAAGCCACTGATACAACACACAGTACCATAACGGTCTGAAACCAGGGCCCGGAGAGGATAAACAACATGACAGAGAGCACATACGGAAAATAACGTGCTATAATACTCAATTTGGAAAACAGGCGCAGCACAGTTGAGATTAAAGTAATCAGCATTATGACAAGTGACTATTAAGCAGGTCTAATACTTATACCAATTTTAGTTTAACACACTCTGGTCAGATCTGCCGTTATCTCAACCTTTCGAGCCCCACGTTGGGCGCCAAAAAGACTGTCGTGGTTTAACCCGGCTGGCAGCTAAACACCACGCAGCCGTTCGCTCACCCTCCCCCCTCCCTCTCTGGGACGGGGGAGAGAAATGGAAAGTGAAGCTCGTGAGCTGAGATGAAGACAGTTTAATAAGACAGGAAAATAATAATAATAATAATAATAATAATAATAATACAATGATGATAATAGTACTACTAATAATAATATGTACAAACAAGTGATGCACAATGCAATTGCTCACCACCCGCTGACCGATGCCCAGCTTAACCCCGAGCAGTCCGGCCCCCTCCCCCCGGCTAGCCACCCCTATATATTGTTTAGCATGACGTCAGATGGTATGGAATACCCCTTTGGCTAGTTTGGGTCACCTGTCCTGGGTCTGTCCCCTCCCAGCTCTTACTGCACCCCCCCAGCCTGCCCGTTGGCAGGACAGAGCAAAGGCTGAGATGTCCTTGGCTTAGTATAAGCACTGCTCTGCAACAATTAAAGCATCGGGGTGTTATCAGCACTCTTCTCATTCTAAGCCAAAACACAGCATTCCACCAGCTACTAGGAAGAAAATTAATTCTGTGCTAACTGAAACCAGGACACCTTGTTTTCCAGTGTTTCTACCTCATCACATAGCAGTCTTTCTAGAATGAAGAAAGATACTTCTGGGGAGTTTAGTGTTGCTAACATCTATTTCACCTTTATAAAAATAAAAATAAAATAATCTAACCCTTTCTGTTTTGTCTTGATTTTTTTTTTCTGTTGTGTTGTTTTGTTTTGCAAAGTTATTTTCCGTATTTCTCTCAACTTCAAATAGCTAAGAATTCCCTTTAATCCCCAAACTCATACCACTGAAGGCATTTATTGTGTAGTTCTCTAATCATTCATCTCTGCATGCAATAGTCTGCGGTCATTCTGTAGTCTGAGACAGGTGCTTTATCTCCTCTGAGTGGATATATGAATACATTAACAGAATGCAAGAAATATGTCCTTTTGGGAGCACAGACAATGTGATACTGTCTGTTTACCTCTAAAGAACACTTTACACTCCAAATGAGGAATTGTTTTGGACCTAAAGTTGAGATGACAAAGATATGACTGGAATTTAAAGGGAGTAGGAAATTAAGGAAAATATATACCACATAATCCAATATAAATTGTTTTTGAGATTTTATCATTTCTTACTGACTAGACTGGACAACAAGATCTATGTCCTTTCTGTCACCTAGGAGGAAAACGGAGGTAATATTACCTTGTGTAGTCTTTTGGGGAACTAACTCCTACTCAAAGATCACTACGGTATTTGAATACAAACAGCTATTTAACTGACATAAAGAAATAAAGATATAACTCTTCAGACTTTGAAATAGGAATAAAATGTGTGTTGCTTTAAGCAAAAGGTCATCCATCTGTCTTAGAATGCTCTCTAATGTATTTTTTACTTTAATCTACTGCTTTGGCATTATGTTACTAGCTCATCAACCAATTTTGAATTGCAGTTCAAAGGGAGCTATTAGATCTCACACTGATGTAGTGATGTGCCCATGATGTAACTTTTTTTTTTTTTTTTTTTTTTTTTCAGAGAGAGAATGTTTCCCTCTCACCTGTTTTCTTGAATAGGTTCTGTGAAAATTCTTACAGGATTGAGGCATATGAACACAGATATATGAGAATTCTGAGTTGTTGTTGAATGCTGTTCTGTTGAGTGGAGAATTTTTCTCTTATCTTCTAGGTAAAACCAGGATTTAGCATCTTTGTTTCTTTAATGTATAGAGGAATTGATAGATGGAAGAAATAGATCATGGAACCTTTGGGATTCTAGAAAAATAGTTCTATCACCCTTTACAAAGTTACATTTACAAATAACTTGCATGTTTGTATAAGAATGATAGATATTTGTAGCCAAATATATTGTACATGTCAATAAACTTTTAGTTCTTCATATAATAACATAAGAAACAACACCATCAATTACAATATTTTAAAGAAAATGAAATTCACTGGTTTCAGATCCCTGTAAAAAAGGTTATGAAAATAACTAGGAAAAAAAAAAAAAGTATAATATCACACACAAAAACAAACAAGAAAAAAAATATATATGTATGACTGGATCATTCTTAGATAACATGTTTTGAGGCTGTTCTTTTGTTTATTTGTTTGTTTGCTTGTTTGTTTGATTTGTCTTAAGATCATTTAAAAAATAATCACAAAATAACAGTTACAGAATCACAGAGGACATCACAGAGGAATCACTGGAGAGTGTTTATCCCAACCCAGTCCTTCCTAGAGCAGGTTGTCGACAACCATGTCCAGTCAGATCTGGAATATCTCTAAGGTTGAAGACTTCACAGGACATACCATGCCAGTGTTTGGTCACCCTCACAATGAAATGAAGGAAGGAAGGAAGGAAGGAAGGAAGGAAGGAAGGAAGGAAGGAAGGAATACTAATAATTATTATAACAATTATAATTAATATAATATATTTAATAATAATAACAACAACAAATTTTCAGATGGAATTTTCTGTACTGTTATCTGGGACAATTGACACTTGTCCTGTCACTTGATGCCACTGAGACGAACCTGAAAGAGATGGAAGTCTCTGTCTTCTTCATTTTCTCCTTTCAGATATATGTACACATTGACAAGATCCTCATGAGCCTTCTTTTCTCTAGGCTAAAATGATAAAACTGACTTTCCAAAGAGTCTTACATCTTTCAGTGTGTTTCTTGGCAATGTTTTATTTCTCTTTTCATATAATTCCTAGTATTGACCAATCAATTATATATATATGAGTTCATTTAGATCTCAGGGGAGATAGATTTTTCTTTGTAACTGATTTAGTCTTCAGTACTTTTTATTTTATTTATTTTTTTACTAATCTATGTAAATGTATATGTAAATGTACATGTACATGTAAATTTATTTTTATTAATCTATGTAAATGTAAAAGGATTTAAGAGCCTTTTAGAGAAATTAGGTCAGTGATTAGAGAATTAACATAAGAGATGATGGAAAACTGTAATTTCCATCACTGTAGATACTGTATGAATATACAAGAACCAAAACCAATACATTTTTCATTTGATTTTGTGAGAAACCTTTTCTTTCTTTATCCTATGCAGGAACTGTATCTTTATTAATAACTCTTTTAAATGGATATACAAACATTGTCTTGGGCCTTCATCAGTGACAAATCTGGAATTTCCATTGATCCTCAAAATAACAAAAATGGATGTAAGATATGTAGCAGTCAGAGGTACATTTCAAACATTAAAAGTGCAAAGAGCAAATCTAAATTTTCATCGAGAAACCAGGGGAAAGCATTCACAGAATCACAGAATTTGGAAGAATCACAGAGGTTGGAAGAGACCTCCAAGATCACTGAGTCCAACCTCTGACCTAACACGAACAAGGCCTCCACTAAACCACTAAACCATATCCCTAAGCTCTACATCTAAACATCTTTTAAAGACTTCCAGGGATGGTGACTCCATCACTTCCCTGGGCAGCCTATTCCAATGCCTCACAACCCTCTCAGCAAAGAAGTTCTTCCTAATATCCAACCTAAACCTCCCCTGGTGCAACTTTAACTCATTCCCCCCTCATCCTATCACCGGGCACATGGGAAAATAGACCAACCCCCACCTTGCTACAGCCTCCTTTGAGGTATCTATAGAGTGCGATAAGGTCACCCCCGAGCCTCCTCTTCTGAAGGTTGAACAACCCCAGCTCCCTCAGCTGCTTCTTGTAAGACTTATTCTCCAGGCCCCTCACATAAAGTGGTAGAAGAGCTCTTACAAAAGTGGGCAGCACAATGTGCAACTAACAAAAAGTTAAGAAACATGGGTAGGTCATTCCTTAGTTCTAGTGCATCCTGTCTGAACTAAATGCATCAAGGTACACGGAAGTTTTTAAATAAAATCGTCTATGACAACAATTTTTTTTTCTGATAGTAACTAATGTAGCTAATTTACTTTCAAATTCTATTCACCATAGTCAACCTTTCAGAGAATTTTCACTGAGCTGAGGCTACTTAAGCTTAAGGTACATGTTTGCAGAAAATGGTCTTTAAGTACTCTCTTCAAATGTTTCAACTTCTACAATAATAGCCACCAAACAAAAGCTTGAATGAAGGGGAAAATAAATAAATAAGTAAATAATGAGAAATACAATGTGAAATATTTAGAATTTACGAAGGAGGACGTAGAATGTTTCCTAATCAGCTTCTGATAATAATCTGGTTGAACACCAAAGCTATTTAAATTAAAATGATGAATAAGTAAAGAACAACAATTTATATTCAGGATTGGATATTTTGGTTTTGCATTCTTGTATGTTTGTTTATTCTCAGAATATGTACTGAAACATTGTTAAAGCAGTAATGTTGAAAATAGTAGTATATCATCACATATAATGTTAAAGCTTTTCACTTGGGAAATATGCTCAAAGCATTATAAGTTGAATAAAAGTCTCAGCAAGAAATAAAACATACAATTCATTTCAAATTTCATTTTCTTATCCTCAGCTGGTAAAAATTGACTAGCCCCATTGAAGTCTATGAAGATACCCAATTTATATCAAGTAAAATCCCAGCATGTATCCAGAGTGTTTGAAATACCTTGCACACCAGTACAATAAATTTTGTACCACTAAATTGTATAAATAATTACTGATGTATGTCTTTGTTGAGAAATTTGAAACTTGATAATAATAACATAATGCTATTATCCCATACGAAGTGGTATGATAAAATCATATAAACAAAACCAAGTGCCTCTGGGGCACTGAATGGATATATTTTAAGGTATTAAAATTAGATGTATTAAATGTAGACATTAAATATGAAACACTGGAGAAAAACACTGCCGTGCTTGATAAAGACATTCCTGAAAAACTGTCCCCATTTTGGCAGGAAAAAGAAGGTAGTTCTTCCAAAACTGAATTCACCAACAAAATTACAGAGTAGTATGCAAATATTCACTTTTGGCATGGGCTCTTATTTTATACCATTATTTTATAGTTGCAAAAGCTATTTTGGCATCTCATCCCAAAGACAAAAGAAGAAAGGTCTCACAAAAGTATTACTTGTTCCCCTCTTACCTCTTCCTGACTCTGAGGGGCATTCATGAAGGGGCATTAAAGAAACCACATCTTGTCATATAGACAATCCCCCCCCCATCCTTTCTGAAACCAAAAAAAAGTTGCTTTCTCCTCTTGACTTATTTATTTATTTATTTATTCAGGGTTTTCACAGAACATTCATACAGTCTTCATCTTTTTCAGACTTTAGTAGACTTTCATATGGTGCTGCAGAAGGCTGGCAATGTGTAGTTTTCTTTATAGAAAGTAAAAGGAACTGTGACTTGCTCTGTGCATTTAATATCTTAAAGGTACAGTCAAAGAAACATTGATGTAAGGGTGAATTTAAATTAAAGTATGAACTTCAAATATTACCCTTTCTCCTAAAAACTGCAGAGCAAACAAATGGTATTTTGCCCATCTTTCCGTTAATATGCATTCTAGTTTACTTTACAGTAGATTGTTCTGTCTACCCTCACTAAGAAAATAAAATATATTTAATTTTCTAGGTAGGAGTTGATCATATGATACAGTTTTGTGTTTGCAATACTTGTGTTTGTAATACTACTATGATTTGCCCTTCTGGATAAATGTTGACCACACCAGAGATGTGATCATAGGATCATAGAATATCCTGGCTAGAAGGGATCCACGGGGATCATCAAGTCCAACTCCTGGGTCCCCAGAGGACCACTGAAAAAATCAGACCATGTGTCTGAGAGCATTTTTCAAATATTTCTTGAATTCAAGCAGGCTCAGTACCATGACCACTTCCCTGGGAGCCTGCTTCAGTGCCCAACCACCCTCTCAGTGAAGAACCATTTCCTGATATCCAGTCTGAACATCCCGTCAGAGTTTCAAGCCATTCCTTGGTCACCAGAGAGAAGAGATCAAAACCTGCCTCTCCAATCCCCATTGTGAGGAAGCTGTAGACCACAATGAGGTTTTCCCACAGTCTCTTCTTCTCCAGGCTGAACAGTCCAAGTGATTTCAGACTCTCCTCATACGTCTTCCCCTTTAGACCCTTTACCATCTTTGTTGCCCTTCTTCGGACAGTCTCTAACAGCTTCATGTCTTTCTTATACTGTGGTGCCCAAAACTTCAGATGGTGTCATGGTTCTGCTCAAGTGGGCAGCCAAGCTCCACCACAGCCGCTCTCTCATTCCCCCTCCTCAAAGAGGAATGGGGAGAAAATATGATGAAAAGGGCTCAAAGGTTGAGATAAGGACGAGAAGATCACGCAGTAATTATTGTAATGGGCAAAACAGACTCGGCATAGGGAGACAGTAAGATTTATTGCTTATTACTAACAAGCTAGAGAAGTGAGAAACAAAGGAAAGAAACCAAAAGCATCTTCCCCCCCCCCATCCACCCTCTTCCACCTCCTCCCCCCGAGCGGCGCAGGGGAACGGGGGAATGGGGGTCATGGTCAGTCTACAGCACTTCTTCTCTGCCGCTCCTTCTCGGTCACTCTCGTCCCCTGTGCTGTGGGGTCCCACCCACAGGATACAGTCCTTGATGAACTGATCCAGCATGGGCTTCCCACAGGCAGCAGCTCTTCCAGAACTGCTCCAGATATGGGTCCGTACCACGGGGTCCATCCCTCAGGAGAAAACCATTCCAACCTGGGTCCCCCACGGGCAGCAGTTCCTGCCAGGTCACCTGCTCCTGCGTGGTCTCCTCTCCAAGGGCTACAGGTCTGGCCCGGAATCTGCTCCGGCAGGGGTCTTCCACAGGCGGCAGCCTCCGTTGGTGCAGGGCCACCTGCTCCACCGTGGTCTCCTCCACGGGCTGTGGCATGGAACCCTGCTTCACCGTGGTACTCCATGGGCTGCAGGGGGACAGCCTGCTTCACCATGGTCCTCACCACAGGCCACAGGGGACTTCTGCTCCAGCACCTGGAGCACCTCTCTCCCTCCTTCTTCACTGACCTTGGTGCCTGCAAGGCTGTTCCTCACTCCTCTCACTCTCCCAGCTGCCGTGTGGCACAGCATTTTTTTCCCTGTTTTAAATATGCTCTCACAGAGGCGCAAAACAACATCGCTTATTGGCTCAGCTCTGGTCAGCAGTGGGGCCCTTCCCAAACATGGGGCAGCTTCTAGATCCTTCTCACAGAAACCACCCCTATGGCCCCCTGCTACCAAAACCTTGTCACGTAAACCCACAACAGATGGTACTCAAGGTGAGGCTGTGCCAGTACAGAGAGGAACAGGGCAATCCTGTTAGCCCTTGACCAGCTAGCAATGTCATTCTTGATGCACATGATATATTCTAGAAGTTGGGAAATCTGAATGACAGCTGCAGAAATAAAATAATTTAAGAGGGAATTAAAGGGACTGTTATGCCAAGGAAAGATCAAGGAAGAGGTCAAGGAATTGAATGAATAAGAAAGTCTGATAACAATAGAGAAACAATAACATAAAATAGAATAGAATAGAATAGAATAGAATAGAATAGAATAGAATAGAATAGAATAGAATAGAATAGAATAGAATAAATGGAATAAAATAAAATAAAATAAATAAAATAAAATAAAATAAAATAAAATAAAATAAAATAAAATAAAATAAAATAAAATAAAATAAAATAAAAATAATTTTCCTTTAAATAAATGAGATAAATATCAAGAAGCTTATTTTCATTTAATTTACTGACGGTCTCTCACAGATTTTTTTCTATTATATAGCTAGTTTGAACAGGATACATGCATGTGTAGTTTGTAGTGTCTATGTGTAGAGATTTTGGTGGTAAACTAGTTAGATAAAAACAATTCAAATAAATGGAGAGATACGTAAGAAATTAATTAAAGTGTTTGAAAAATCATGCTTGTTTATTTGTTTTAGTTTGTTTTAGGATAAATAGTGTTTCAATACCTAATTCAAGTTTTCAAATAAACTGAGTACAGAAACAGCTTGATCATTCTAATGGTTATCATCCTGTCACAGAAATAAACTTTCAGAAAAAGAATAGGTGATAGATTTTCAAAACAAAATTTTCAAAACTGAATACACTGCACTACAGATTCTTTAAATTTGAATACCTCATGAAACTAGCAGTTTTGCCTCTTTACATCTTTCAGAGGAACAATACATGTTTGTTCCTAAGATGTGTAATGAAATGAACCTTTGTGAGTACAGAAAATAAAACAAATAAAACAAAACAAAATAAAAGTTATGCTCATTTTTAACATGCTTTTCTACACTTAAATATTGAAAGTGAATATATTTCTGCATTAGTTTGTCTCAAAAATACCTACTGAAAAAAACAATCAGTATTGACTTAGAGTTTAAATTATTGCAGTTTGGGAAATTATAGTGGCAGGGTAGTTTTATTTGTTAGTTTTTTTTTTTTTTTCCTCATTTTTCCTTGTTTCATTTTTTTTTTTTCATTTTTTTATGAAGATATTACATTTTAAAAATGTTTTTAATAGCTTATTTTATGTCAGTTTTTTGGTAAGCAACAAAAATAGTGCTATAACAAGTTGAAATTACTGTATTTCTGATATCCTTTGCTACCTTGGTAAGTGCCAGTTCTGCATGGTTTCCATTTTTTTTTTTTTTTTTTTTTTTTTATGAAGAAATTGATAGGCATCTGTGTAGTAGAAAAACTGAAAAATTACAAGGTATTTCAGTTCCATCTAGTGGCCATATTAGTATATTGGTATATTAGTACTGGACTGAATTATAATGATGATGATAGAAAAGTTAATAAAAATAACATTAAACTGATTTTGTTTGTGAAAAGGTACAGTAATAAGAAATCACCTCAAGACATATCATTTGGAACTAACAGTCACTCTTATGACACATCGCTTATTTTAACTAATTTACTTATGAGAAATTAGGTTCTGATGAGACTGTGAGTATCCTACAGGTATGACAGACATGCAAAAGCTAAGGAAGCAAATATATTGTCTCTTATAATCTTATAATCTCTTATACATATATTTATTTATTTATTTATTTATTTATTTATTTATTCTGAAAACAAACAAAAATACAAACAATCCTTCTTTTCATCTTCACTAGCCTTAACTGTAGTTGATGCTGTTTTAATGCATGTTGTAATTCCAGCTTATTTCATTGTAGGGCATGCAGACTGCTCATAATTATAAAGTCAAATTAAATTAAACTGTAAAGTTTCTCATTGTGCTTTATAAACAATTATATGGCACTTGCAGTGAAATATTTTTGTTTCCTGGTTTTGTGTCTTTTTGTTACCTGAAAATGAGTAGTTGTTTTATCTACAAAGTCATCTTGTTATTATTGGTATTAGTTGCTTTTACTCCTTGAAATTAAAAGCATGAGGATCAAGAAAAATGTCAGCCATTATGTTTGCATCATGGCTGAGATAAGATAGATGTAAGGAGCATGTGACAACATAGATCACAGGACCAAGAATAAAGTGATAATGTACTGTGAGAACAAATTAAAAACTGAGACTTCAATGTTCAGAACCATGATATCCTTCAAAAACAACAGAATAACATTCTATCCTTTACTTCATTCATCTGACAAAGCCACAGATTCATCTGTTTTCTGTTTTCCATGAAGAACTGGCTTAACAAATAAAAAGCATTGAATTATGTACCAAACTGAATATTAAATAGCATTACAGATGTGATTTTTACAAACAGCACATAGACATTTTTAACATAGCGGTACAGCCTGGGAAAACAAACAATCAAAGATATCCCCCTTCTCTCCCCCACCACCAAAAAAAAATAAATAAAATAAAATAAAAAAATCAGGGATGAAGATATAGAATGAAGCAGGTAAGTTGTAGTCTTTTAATACCACATGGTGAGACAGTTTTCAAAAACTCTTTTCACCTTTTCTGAAGTATCGCTGTAGAGAGAAGCTTTTTCAAAGATATATTCAGCAGCGGAAGCACAGCTCTTCTGAGACAAAGAAAAAAGAAAAAGGAAAAAAAAAATAGAAAAGGGAAAAAGAAAAAAAAAAAAAGAGAGAGAGAGAGAGAGAGATAGACATACCAGAAAGAGTCAAATGAAGGGCCATGACAAAGGGACATAGCATCTCTGCTATGAGGAATGACTGCAAAATATAGAACTCTTCAGCCAAGAGAAGGCTCATTGTGAATCTTTATCATCTATAAATACCCTAGGAGAACTTGCAAAGACAGAGCCATGCTCTTTTCTGTGGTACGCAGTGACAGGATATGAGGCAATAGGTACAAAATGGAACACTGGAGGTTCTGTCTGAACATCAGAAAATGTTTTATTTACAGTGAGGGTTACCTAGGTGAACAAGATACCCAAAGAGGCTGTGAAATTTCTTTCTTCAGAGACATTCAAAAGCTATTTGGACATGGTCTTGGACAAGCAGCTCTAGATGGCCTTTCTTGAGCATGGGGTTTGACCAGATGACTTCCAGTGGTCTCTTCCAACCTCAACCACTTATGGTCTTTGTCTTTTTAAAAATGTAAGATGCTTAAAGTAGTTGAGGATGCAAATGTTGGAGATTAAAACTCTATTTTAGCCTCATTACCTCATTTTAATTTCCCATTGACTACACTCATGTTCTGTGAATATGAGTCCCCCCCAAAAGAGCTAAAACCAGTGATATACGGTGAACATCTTAGAAATGTTTTACATGACAAACTTTTATCAACATTCACTCAGGATTGTTATTTATGAAGAAATCATGAAGACAGTCAGGAATATTCTGAGACATAACACTAAAAAAAATTTTGAGAAGTAATCTATATGGAAGTTATACGTTGTTCCATGTGGGACTCAGAAGCAGAAGGTTGTGAAGTGTATGTGGTATTTAACAAGAAAACAGTATGATGTTCATTATATTTCACCCTACGTAGGAAATTAAAAGCTGAATTCTGCATCTGGTGTCATTTACAAGTGTACTTTGAGTGCATAAATTGTAATATCCTATGACAAAGTTACTACTGGAGCATAATATAGAAAAAAGAAATTAATTAAATCATAGAATCACAGACTCAGAGAATATCCTGAGTTTCAAGAGAACCACAAGGATTACCAAGTCTGACTCCTGGCTCCACACAGGACCACACAAAAATCAAACCATATGTCTGAGAGAGTTGCCCAAATGCTTCTTGAACTTCACCAGGCTTGGGAATGACATCAAAGTCATTTATGTAAACATTAAAGAGAATTGGCCCTAAAATAGAGCCCTGAGAATCCCTCTAGTTACTGGTCACCAGCTTGATGTAACCCCATTTGCTACAACCCTTTTAGCTTGACCCATCAACCAAGTGTTCACCCATTATATTATGCATTTATCTAGCTGTATACTGGGCATTTTCTCCAGAAGGATACTGTGAAAAACAGTATTGAAATCTTTATTGAAATCCAAAAAGATTATATCAACTGGCTTCCCTTGGTCATCTAGATAGGTGACCTTTTCATAAAAAGAAAATAAGTTAGTTAAGCAGGACTTTCTCTTTGTGAACCTCTGTTGGCTATAACCAATAACCACACTGTCCATCAGATGTTTTTCAATAACTCCTAAAATAATTTTCTCCATAATTTTTACCAGGCACTGAAATGAGACTGGCAAGCCTGTAATTACCAGGGTCTTCTTTCTTGCCCTTCTTGAAAACTGGGACAATTGTCAGCTTCCAGTCAATCAGGATCTCTCCAGCTTCCCAAGACTGTTGAAAAATAATTGACAGAGGTCTCACAATTGTATCAGTCAGCTCTCTGAATACCCTGGGATATCCCATCAGTCCTCTAGATTTATATGCATCCACCTGGAGCAGCAAATCCCACAAGAATTTAGGGTTGGCTGGGAGTTTATCATTACCGTAGTCACAGTCCTTCAGTTCAGGGCACCTGGGGTCCCAGGGACCATCACTGGTGTTAGAGACAGATGCATTAAACATCTTTGATTTGTCTATGTCCCTGCTTGTGAGGTTACCATCCTCATCGGGTAATGGACCAATGTTTTCTCTGGTCATAATTTTGTTGTTAAAAACAAAAACAAATAAACAAACAAACAAACAGAAACACTTATTACTGTACCCCACAGTACTGGTTAGCTTCAACTCTAATTGAGTTTTGGCCACGCAATTTTTCTCTTTACAAAATGAACAGCATCTCTGTAGTCCTTCCATATTTCCTGACCTTACTTTCAGTGGCCATATGTTTTCTTCTTCTACCTAAGCTTTAGAATAAGATCCCTTCTGAGCTAAGCCAAGCTTGTGCTATCTGTTCAACTTTTGATGCTTTGGAATTGCCTGTTCTTGTACAATTAAGAGGTGGTAATTAAAAAGTGACCAGCATTGATGGATACCAATGCTTTCAGAAGCAGTTTACCAGGGGACCTTACCAGGGGTCATTAGTTCCTGAGCAGCCTGAAGACAACTCTCCCAACACCCAGAGTTGATGTTCTGGTGCCAGTTTTCCTCCTATCAGCAAAGATTTTAAACTTGACTACTTCATGGTCACTATGGCCAAGACAGACACCAATCACAACTTCACCCACAAGACCCTTTCTGTTCATAATCAATGGAATCTAGGAGGGACTTTCCAAGTCAGCTCCTTAGTACCTGCTCAGTGAAGTTATCATCAAGATGTTTTAGAATCTCCAGAAATTGTTTAAATCACAGAATCACAGAATCATAGAATTTCTAGGTTGGAAGAGACCTCAAGATCATCGAGTCCAACCTCTGACCTAACACTAACAGTCCCCACTAAACCATATCCCTAGGCTCTACATCTAAACGTCTTTTAAAGACTTCCAGGGATGGTGACTCCACCACTTCCCTGGGCAGCCTGTTCCAATGTCTAACAACACTTTCGGTAAAGAAGTTCTTCCTAACATCCAACCTAAAACTCCCCTGGCTCAACTTAAGCCCATTCCCCCTCGTCCTGTCACCAGGCACGTGGGAGAATAGACCAACCCCTACCTCGCTACAGCCTCCTTTAAGGTATCTGTAAAGAGCAATAAGGTCACACCTGAGCCTCCTTTTCTCCAGGCTGAACAAGCCCAGCTCCCCCAGACACTCCTTGTAGGACTTGTTCTCCAGGCCCCTCACCAGCTTTGTCGCCCTTCTCTTTATATCAGCTGTGTGTGACTGCCAGTTGAAATCTGGCAGTTTGAAGTCCCTCATAAGGACAAAGGCAGCTGATCTAGAGGTATATCTACAGTGAGAACTATGGAACTATATTTACTTCCTTAAAGAATATTTCATTGGTGTTGTCATCGTGACTGGGTGATCTATAGTCAACTCCCACAATGACATCTGATATGTTTGTTAAAATAACATAGCAGAATAATTTCAGTTGAGAGTGATTATATACTTTGAAATAGACTGCTGAACTTCCACCTTCCAAATTACAGATTTTTTTTTATTATTTTTTTCCCCTTTTTGTCTAGTTAGTATCATACTCATTTGAGGTAGCAGGCAAAATTCACCTTCAACCATCTCACCTTATCAGGTAGACCTGAGCAACAGGTATGAGGCCCTGGAGGCTGAAAGGCAATTGGTGGATGGAGAAGGTGACGATCCCTCTCCACCAGAGATATTGCCAGGGTCAGAAAAGCCAACACCTCCATATTGCGACCACCAGCAGGAAGAAGAAAAGGTAGGTTTTAGTTGTGGATGATTCCACAATAGGGGAAACAGAGGGTACAATATACAGAAGGACCCTCCTCTAATGTAAGTCTGCTACTTTCTTGGGGCCCGGGTCAAGGATGTCACCAGGAGACTTCCCTCAGACTATTTCCCATTATTAGTCCTACATCTGGGGGGAAAAGAAATGGCAACTTGTATCCCAAGAGCAATCAAAAGAGACTTCAAGGAATTGGGATGGTTGATCAGGAACTCGTGTGCATAAGTCACCTTCTCCTCCATTCTCCCCAGTACTGATAGTGAGAGGAACAGAAGGATAGCGTCCATATAACATGTGTCTCTGTGGCTGATGTCATTGCCAAAATTTTGGGGTTTTGGCAACAGGAAGCCTTACATGGCACCAGGCTTGCTGGCACTGGATAGGATTCATCTTTCCCAAAGGGGAAAGAAGGTCGTTGGTCATGAACTGGCTCATTGACTGGGCTTTAAACTAGGTTCAGTGGAAGAGCAGGATATCATCAAGGATGCTGGCAATAAAGTACTGAATGATCTGCCATCCCACTTGCACCAGCTGAACCCCAGAGCCAGCAAAGGATTCTTAGAGCCTAGAGAGGGAACAGACCTTAACAGGAGAGCTACTACAGACCCACATGGACAAGTTACATTTGCCCAATCCAGAAAGGCAGGTGCATTCGGAGCCCTACTCAGATGCCTCTATGTAAATGCATGCAGCATGGGGAATAAACAAGGGGAACTGTAGGTGTGTGTGTAGTTGCAGGGTTATAATCTCATCTCAGTTACTGAGACATAGTGGGACAGCTCTTGTGACTGGAATGTGCTCATGGAGAGCTTTGTGCTTTTTAGGAAGCACAGGTCAGGAAGGTGAGGTGGTGGAGTTCTTCTTTACATGACCGAGCATCAGGAATGTATGCAGCTCTTCCTAGGGGAGGATGAAGTGCAAGTCAAGGTCCTGTGGGCAAGGATTAAAGGGCAGACCAACAGGGGTGACATTGTGGTAGGTGTTTATTACCGGCTACCAGATCAGGAAGAGAAAGTGGATGAGGCCTTCTACAGACAGATGCAAGTTGGTTTGCATTAGTAGGCCCTGGTTCTTACTGGGGACTTTAACCTCCCCGATATTTGCTGGGAATACGACGCAGCTCAGAACAAACAGTTCATGAGGTTACTGCAGAATATTGTGTGTAATTTCTTGACACAGGTGGTAGATGATTCAACAAGGAGAGGGACACTGTTGGACTTGATAATAACAAATAGAGATGGTCTAGTTGGAAACATGAAGGTTGAGAGCAGTCTCGGCTGCAGTGATCACAAGATGCTGAAGTTCAAGATCCTGTGAGGAAGAAGCAGGACAAAAAGTAGAACTACAACCCTGGATTTCAAAAGAGCCAACTTTGACCTCTTCAGGGACCTAATTAGAGGAATCCCTTGGGCCAGGGCCCTAGAGGGAAAGGGAACCAAGGAGATTTGGCTAATATTCAAAAAATACTTCTTCCAAGCTTATCTTCCAATAAGGATAGGTACATCCTTATGAGAAAGAAGTTGAGCAAGGTGGGCAGAAGACCTGCATATATGAGCAAGGAGCCCTTAGGAAAACTTTAACAGAAGTAGAAAGCATATACGATGTGAAAGAAGGGACTTCTACACTTGGGTAGAATATATGAACAGAATCAGAGAATGTAGGGATGCAATGAGGAAGGTCAAGACCTGGTTAGAATTAAACTTAGCAAAAGACATCAAGGATAACAAGAAGGGCTTCTTCAAATACATCAGCAGCAAAAGGAAGACTAAGGAAAATGTGGGTGTGCAGCTAAATGAGGTGGGTGTCTTGGTGACTGTGGA
The DNA here is from genome assembly GCF_964211825.1 of Aythya ferina. Taxonomy (NCBI): domain Eukaryota; kingdom Metazoa; phylum Chordata; class Aves; order Anseriformes; family Anatidae; genus Aythya; species Aythya ferina. The sequence goes on along the minus strand of NC_140296.1, from coordinate 37,460,049 downwards.
GACAGAGAAGGTGGAGTTACTGGATACCTTCTTTGCTTCAGTCTTCACTGCTAAGGCTAGCCCCCCAAGCACTACAGAGTCCAGAAACAAGAGAGAAAACCTGGAGTGAGGAAGACTTTCCCTTGGATGAAGACAATTGGGTTATTTAGGTAAGTTAGACACCCACAAATCTATGGGCTGCGATGGAATGCACAGCTCAGAGGGTTTCACTCAATGGTGCCAAGTCTAGTTGAGGGCCTGTGGCTAATGGTGTTGCTCAGAGGTCAGCACTGGGTTCAGTTCTATTCAACTTATTCATCAATGACCAGAACGAAGGGTCAGAGTACACCTTCAGCAAGTTTGCAGAAGATACAAAGCTTGGTGGAGTGGCTGCTACATCGGAGGTCTGTGCAGCCATTCAGTAGACAGGCTGGAGAGTTGGGCCAAGAGGAACCTCATGAGTGCAAGTCCAGTACCTGGGGAGGAACAACCCCAGACACCAATACAGGTTGGAGACTCTGTGGAGAGGAACCACTGTGGAGAGGTCATGGTGGACAAGTTGACCATGACCCAGAAGTGTCTCTTGTGGCCAAGAAGGCTAATGGGATCCTAGCCTGCATCAGGAGGATGCAGATGGATCAGTGAGGACAGCAGGTGGGGAGAGGTGATCCTCCTGTTCTTCTCAGCTCTGGTGAGGCCACACCTGGAATACTATGTGTAGTTCTGGGCTCCACAGTACAAGAGAGATGTAGAACTTCTAGAGAAAGTCCAGCACAGAGCCACCAAGATGATGAAAAGAACAGAGCATCTGTTCTATGAGGAAAGACTAAGTGAGCTGGGCCTGTTTAGCCTAGAAAAGTGGAGATTGAGAGGGGATCTCATCAATCTCTACATATACCTGAGGGGACCATGTAAAAAGGATGGGGCCAAACTCTTTTAAGTAGTGTCCAGCAATAGGATAAGGAGTAATGGGTATAAATTGAACCACAGGAGGTTTCATTGCCGTATGAGGAATAACTTATGGTTTGGGTGACAGAGCACTGGAACAGGCTGTCCAGAGACACTGTGGAGACTCCTTCTTTGGAGATATTCAACCTGCCTGGATGTGATCCTGTGTAACATGGTCTAAGTGACTCTGCTTGAGCAGGGGGTTTGGATTAGATGATCTCCAGAGGTTCCTTCTAATCTCAACCATTCTGTGATTCTGTGATACTCTACTATATAAATTGTTATGTATTTATGTATCTATTTAAGCCAACAGAACAGAACTCCTTATGTTCTTTTAGAAATTTCAGATCCTGCAGCATTCAGTTTTTCAAATTCACTGTAATGGGTTTGGTTTTCATTGTAAAAGAGTTAAAACTCTAGACAAATATCAGAGATGTTTCACCATTTAGACTGGACATACCTTGGCATACAGTGCAGCTATTGTCACTATAACATCAGAATTAACAAATGAGGTTTCCAGCTATAACATTTAAATAAATGCTTTGTTGCATTTCGTGCTTTTTCTGTTGTCTCTTCACAGTCTAATTTTAAAGTAGAAATGTCTGACAAGTATATTAATTCACAATTCATCAGCCTTAAATTATCTTCCAAAAGCCAGATTTTCAAAGACAATTAAATTCTCATTTTGTCACCTTCATGAAGTGTTTATCTTTTCAGAGGATCTCAGTGATCTAAAACAGTTGGTCTCATAGTGGCACATATATAATGAAAAATGAGATACGTAGTTATTCACTTAACTGTCATAGACTTCACTTAACATAAAGTCATAGACTCTTAGATGTCCAGGCACCTAAATGGGATCTGTAAATAGTACATATTTTCATAAGTCTTGTCTGACCTGTTTTCTTCCTGTTACTTTTCTCTCTGAGATATATCTTTGTTCTTGCTGTCTTGTTATCATGACAGCATTATTTCACAGAATCACAGAATCACAGAATCACAGAATTTCTAGGTTGGAAGAGACCTCAAGGTCATCGAGTCCAACCTCTGACCTAATGCTAACAGTCCACACTAAACCATTTCCCTAAGCTCTACATCTAAACGTCTTTTAAAGACCTCCAGGGATGGTGACTCCACCACTTCCCTGGGAAGCCTGTTCCAGTGCCTAACAACCCTTTCAGTGAAGAAGTTCTTCCTAACATCTAACCTAAAACTCCCCTGGCTCAACTTAAGCCCATTCCCCCTCGTCCTGTCACCAGGCACGTGGGAGAACAGGCCAACCCCCACCTCGCTACAGCCTCCCTTGAGGTACCTATAAAGAGCGATAAGGTCGCCCCTGAGCCTCCTCTTCTCCAGGCTGAACAAACCCAGCTCCCTCAGCCACTCCTCATAGGACTTGTTCTCCAGGCCCCTCACCAGCTTCGTCGCCCTTCTCTGCACCCGCTCAAGCACCTCCATGTCCTTCTTGTAGCGAAGGGCCCAAAACTGAACACAGTAATTATTAATAATTTATTTATTAGTTCTTTTCCTCTAATTGAAAACAGACAAAAGATCTTCCTAAAAAGTCACTGTTTTCTTCTGTGTTGCTGCAACTATTTTTCATCGGTGATAGATAGTATTTTTATGACAAGCTACTAATTTTTCTAGGAATTCAGTATATATGAGAATTCCCTGGTTCCACATTGCTTGTTGACTCCTAATTGGAGTCTAATGGCTCCATGAGGACTTCTCTGTTACTTGAAGCATAGCAATGAGTTGTAGATTTGGTGTTTTGTGAGGCTGGTCAGGAGAAATATACAAGCTAGATGCAGACAAGTCTAATGTTTAGTGGTGAAAGTGCCTGGAACATCCCAGAACTTGGTTATCAGTCTCTGGTGGCTGAATGATGTAGACTCAATTCATTATACATTAATTAATTAAGTAATTATCAGCCCACACCTCTGATCTTGTTCTGTGGCAAAAAAACTTTTTGAACATCCCTTTTTCCAGTCCACTTCCAAAATCAGAATAGAGCATCTAGTACAGAACCAGACAGCAGAGAAGAAATGACCTTGCAGCTAAGTTCCTCGAACCACTAAGGACAAACAAATCTCTCTGAACAGGAATTCTTGATTACTCTAATGCCAGATCTGACAGGATGTTATAAAATAGATATTCAAGAAAGCCAATCCTCAGCATCATTTTGTCTGAAAAGAGTGTATTTTATATTTAATTTGTATGAAAATTACTTTCAAAAGGCTCAGACCCTAAATTCTAGGACTTTTTCTCACTTTGAGCTGAGACGCTGCATGGTTAAAGCTCAGCTGAGTAAGGATACGAATGTGCTTTTAGCAAGTCTCATGAACATTCCATCCACTAATAGATAACAGGTGCTGGAAAACTTAATAGCAGATGACCAATGTAATGACAGTGTGAGCAGAAGGGATTTGGAATTGCTATTACTTCAGTGTGCTCAGATAAGCCCTCTAAAGATGCCAGTGAGGCAGATAACAAATGCTGAATGCCTGATCAGTTCCTTCCTCTTCTGTTAGTCTCCTTGTAACCGTATTACCCTGCTGTGAGAATTAGGCTCTGTCTGCTCAGCAGTATGAAACCAATCTGCACCCAAGTATCTTCAGGCTTTTTTAAACCATTTATGGAGTAAGAAAGGGGCATGCATTGTAAAAAGGAAAAAAAAAAAAAAAAAAAAAAAAAAAAAAAAAAAAGACTGAAAGGAAAAAGACCATATACTTTGTAAAAGTATATTCCTGTTCTTGAGCCACAGCTGCACTTCTCTTCCCATGTTCTCTGGTGAACCCTATTCTTTCATCAAATCATGCTGATTTTACAACCTCTCTCAATTTTCATCACATTGAGTGACTTTAATTTTATGCCATTGCATATATATTTGAAATGAAATTTGTGTATACAAAGTTTGTACCAGCAGGCTTATTTTTGTATTAATACTGCAGTTCTTGTTATAAGTATATTAAATATGAGTGATTAAATATAACACTATTAGATAATGTACATTATTCTATTTATTTAAAAACAAAAGAAAAAGATTTTTATAGATAAGATATTGGCATGGAAACATAATGATTTTAATGCACAAAATGAGCAACATGCAACAGCAAATCAGAAGAAAGCTAATTTACAAGTACTGTTGCATACTGTTCCACAACATTCCGTGTAAAACAAACAAACAAATAAATAAAAATCCACAAAGAAACAACAGGAAAACAAAATGCAAAAGAGAATATTTACACCTGGTGATTTTATTTATTAACATATCCTTTTTTTTTTTCTTCAGAATATTTTTTCGCAGAATATTCAGATTTCCCTTATATTTTCTATTTTATTTTTCTATCATATTTCATAACAGTTTTGAACTTTTACCTTTTTCTAATTATTTTTGAATGTTTCCCACAATATAAACACAATAGGAAAAGAAAGCTTTAAAATTCTTTTTAGAGAGTTATTTTTGTTGTACTTAACAATATTTTTAATACTTATTTTTAATTTATTTATAATATCACATGTGCATGGGGATTCTCATTATTTAGAAATATATCTTCTTGCTAAAATACTAATATGTGTGATCTAAAGAAACTCTGGAAGCTGTAAATCTATCCAGGAATGTGCGAAGGGACAGTCCAGATGCCAGGCCCGTAGAGTTATGAGACCTCCGCTACTCTTACGATGTGGAGCATGCATGCCTCACTATAGTGTATTAACAAAGTTGATTTAAACCTCTGATACGCTCTTTTCCATCCTTTATTCATCTATTTTTTTAAACACATTTCTGTATTTTCATACAGGCTACAGACACTACATTTTCAAAATATTATAAAATCCTTTTCATCCTATGTTGACAACAATGAGGTACTACAGAATGTTTATGAGGAATAAATAATATAGTACAAAGATATTTAATTCAAATGAGTATTATTAAATCCATTGCACTGTTCTACTTCAATAATCTTACTTCTAAAAAAATAAATAAATCACAGAATCACAGAATCACACAGAATTTCTAGGTTGGAAGAGACCTCAAGATCATCGAGTCCAACCTCTGACCTAACACTAACACTCCCCACTAAACCATATCCCTAAGCTCTACATCTAAACGTCTTTTAAAGACCTCCAGGGATGGTGACTCCACCACTTCCCTGGGCAGCCTGTTGCAATGTCTAACAACACTTTCGGTAAAGAAGTTCTTCCTAACATCTAACCTAAAACTCCCCTGGTGCAACTTTAGCCCATTCCCCCTCGTCCTGTCACCAGGCATGTGGGAGAACAGACCAACCCCCACCTCGCTACAGCCTCCTTTAAGGTATCTGTAGAGAGCAATAAGGTCACCCCTGAGCTTCCTCTTCTCCAGGCTAAACAAGCCCAGCTCCCTCAGCCACTCCTCGTAGGACTTGTTCTTCAGGCCCCTCACCAGCTTCGTCGCCCTTCTCTGCACCCGCTCAAGCACCTCGATGTCCTTCTCGTAGCGAAGGGCCCAAAACTGAACACAGTACTCGAGGTGCGGCCTCACCAGAGCCGAGTACAGGGGAACGATCACCTCCTTAGCCCTGCTGGCCACACTGTTTCTGATACAAGCCAGGATCTTGTTGGCCTTCTTGGCCACCTGAGCACACTGCTGGCTCATATTCATCTGACTATCAACCATCACTCCCAGGTCCTTCTCTGCCTGGCAGCTCTCCAATCACTCATCTCCCAGTCTGTAGCTCTGCTTGGGTTTATTGCACCCTAGGTGGAGGACCCGGCACTTGGCCTTGTTAAACTTAATGCAGTTGACCTCAGCCCATCGGTGCAGCCTATCCAGATCCTCCTGCAGAGCCTTCCTACCCTCAAGCAGATTGACACACGCACCTAACTTGGTGTCATCTGCAAACTTACTGAGGGTGCACTCGATGCCTTCGTCCAGATCATTGATGAAGATATTAAAGAGGACCGGCCCCAGCACCGAGCCCTGGGGAACGCCACTAGTGACTGGCCTCCAACTGGACTTGACTCCATTCACCACGACTCTTTGGGCCCAGCTATCCAGCCAGTTTCTAACCCAACGAAGCGTGCGCCAGTCCAAGTCAAGAGCAGCCAGTTTCTTGAGGAGAATGTTGTGGGGAACAGTGTCAAAAGCCTCGCTGAAGTCAAGGTAGACCACATCCACAGCCTTTCCCTCATCCACCCAGCACGTCACTTTGTCATAGAAGGAGATCATAAATAATAGAGACGATATCAATTTTTGCAGATTAATAGAAAAAAAAATAATAAAACAGATTTTTTCTTGCTACAGAATGCTATGAGTTAGTTTAGGCAGCAGTGCTATATTCACCTAAGGCTGCTATAGTTTAACTAGACTATATAAGTGTTTTAATGTATTAAGGAATAAAAGTACAGATTTGACCAAATACTTTACGTTTTCATATTCTTCCATACAAAAGGAACTAGAATGATTTATCTTACTGAAATTTAGGATTTGTAACATGGTCCTTTATAGATTTGAAGAGAAGTAAACATTAACTGAGGACAGTCAACTCAGATGTCTACTTCATGGTATTACTCCCTTCCAGCAGCTATAAAGGTTAATTTATTTGATATGAAAGTCAATTTATTTGAAGTCTTCCATATAGATATACACAGTTAAGTAAAATTAATTTAATGAGGGATGCTTTTTTTGTTTGTTGTTTGTTTGTTTTTTGTTTGTTTGCTTTTGTCAAAAAGCCTACATATTACTGAAATCCTTATGCTAAGAAACATATTCCTAGTCCTATAAATATATGTCCATCCTAAGTCAATTACTAGTAGCAAGAGTTTGTTTACATGATTAACTCTCTGTAGTTTCTGGTTATAGCTTTTAACAGCATGCTGTTACTTCTGACCGGTTTATAGGCTAAGGTGGAGCCCAAATTCTCAAAGGCTCAGTGCATGCACACAGTGATGCCAATAAAATGCTTTTAGTCTAAAGAACAGCTGTTTGGTCTGTTGCTGTAGTGCCCCCCCCCCCCCCCCCCCCCCCCCCCTCCACCCCCCTTCCTCCCTCCCTCTACCAATTTAGTATACATGTAAAAAAAAAATCTGGTCTAAATTAAATTCTGGTCTGGAATTAAGAGTCTTAAAGACTTTGATGAACAGAATGACAGAAAATAGAAGAAATAGAAACTTCTTCTTTCTGTCTCTCTCTCTTTAAGAATAGAACATCAATTTTAACAAAGCCTATTTCAACAAGATATTAAATCCTACTTCCCTTCTTTTTAATTTCTCTTCTTTGGGGGAATTTTCAAAAACAGCAAAAGCCTTTAGCCACTTTCTATGTTATTATAATATGAATAATTTTCTCTGCTATTTATATGCACCTAAATCACACAGAAACCTTCAAAAATCTCTTGCCAAATAAGTCACAGTACATTATTACAATGAATATTCTAAAGCATGATTGTGAAGAGTCCAGGGTAAGGAGGGATTAGTAGTGAATGGTTAGAGAGGCTTGTAGACACTTTTTTCATTTTTAGGATCTCCATAAAATTTTCCTACCCTAATGGCTGAAAAAATTGAGACAAAGTGTTTTATTACTGCTAAAACACAGAGACTTGGGAGTGTTCCTTGTTCTGTAACCATGAGAAACTCCTGACTTGGGATGAGTCCAGAATCTGTGAGGTTTAGGAACCTTTGCTGACAGTTCATTGATGTACTGCTTGAGTATTTTTTACTCTGTCTGATCTGATTGAGTGAGAGCAAGCACAGAAAATCATTTATTGCTGTAACTCCTGACCGGTCTCAAAAGGATGTGAACAACAGAGGAGAGTGGTATACATAAGTGTAAAATCTTGGCCTTTGGCCTAAGAAAACAAGAAGTCTAGCAACTCTTCTCTAATTTGGAACCATGCACTTGACTAGAATCCATTCAGGCACCTGCTGAGATTTATTTTTATCTCTGATTTCTAAATTAGGAAATAAAAATACCATTCTTGAGCAAATGGTGGAAGAATCTATTAAATCCTATTAATATACAAGAGTAATATGCAAAGAGAAGAAAACAAAAAAAAAAATATTTTGTTGTTGCTTCTATTTTCTTCTCATGAAGTGTCAGTAGTAACAACAAGATTTATTTTATTTATTTTATATATATATATATTATATATATATATATATATATATTTTTTTTTTCCCCCAGCGATATGCTCATGACTAATAAATTCAGAGAAGAGAGAGAGAGAGAGAGAGAGAGAGTGAAAGAAAAAGAGAGAGACCACATTCTGGAAGGGATTACAAAGTGAAAGAAGGAAGATCTTGAGGAAGCAGTACTCAAAGTACAAAGTCTGGAAGGTGGGAGGCAAGTGTTTTAAAGAGAGGCTTAATAAAGTTAGCTTTGTCTGTGGAAGAGAAAGTTACCAAAATATTCTGCTTCCTTGACATGAAAAGAAATTACAGGGTGACTAATCTTTTTCTTTGTTTTCTGCTTTTCTTGTAAGTGTTTATGAAACAGTGCATCAGGACCATGATGCCTCCTGTATTTGGCTTTGGGACAGGTATATCACTGAGTAATATCAAATTGATTTTTAATAGGAATATTGTGGTCGTAAAGTAGCAATGAGAGAAAAAAAGGAAATGTGAAAGTCTTTCAAAATAGCCAAATTGAAACCTTGCCTGGTCAAATAATATAAGTCAAAAATAAAACAACACATTCCTGAAGCAAGCTGCATTTACACAGAATATTGTAAAAATATCTTTTTAAAGTAAGAGATATATATATATCTTCCTATGTATTTTTTTTTTCCTGATAATATAAAAAATATTTTTCTATGTATTTAATTTTGAAATAAAAATTGCTAGTTCTCTCAAATGTCTTCTATTCTTCTTAGATACCTATGGACTGCATGTTTTTTGTTTGCCCTTATCTCAAGTTCTTTGTATTCAACACCCAACATGTTAAAACCTGTTTGAATTTGATTTCAAATTCTGATGGCCTATGTTCATTATTGGATCCTTAAGTATGCTAGTGTTTATATTCTTTCTGTCGTTGTTATTTCTGTGTTACCTTCACCAAAGTAAAACCTCTAATAGAGTTTCTTTGGTGAGGATGTAAAGGTATATAACTACTTTTGTGGAGATACTGAAGTTGCTACAGAAAGTAAATGGTCAGTTATCAGTTTTACTTTTAAATTTCTTATTAAAAAATAAGAGACTGTGTTAACAAAATTCCTATGATTGTAAATCTGATGAAGAAAAACACAATTCTATTTTGCTGTTGTGGGGGAAGCAACTTCAAGAAATAAATCTACACACAATGAAGGATCTTTTTCGTGATGTCAGTGCACATCTCTAAAATATGAAAAGTAAATAGGAATATTAATATTGTTTCTACAGATTTGTTACCATTTCTTCATATATATTGATTTTATCTCTGTTAGATTCAATATTATATACTGGAAAGTTATAGTCATTTTTATTAGAATCATAATATCTCTTCCCCATGGTTTATTTTATTTATTTATTTATTTATTTTCTCTTCACATTATGATACATCTGATTGTATATTAACCTCTTTACGGTTTTTCTGTGAGAGAAAATGCTTCTGCTTGAAATGTGACAACTTACCTGCTACTGGTAAATATGTAAACATAAAATAAATCCATATGACCAGTTGTACATGTCCACATGCAAGGTAGAAAGGAATTAGTGAATGAAATTTAAGCGAAATTAAGCAGCACCCTTACCTTAATTACAGTAGGTTTAGTGATACTGTTTCCTTTTTCTTTAATCTGTTTTTAAAGAAGGGCAAATATTTTCAGAAGAAAATGAGCCAATAAAGTTTCTTCTCAGTTGTTTCCATATGCAATTTAACCAACACCATAGAAGAATTCATATCTATGGTCATGAATAGTTTTCTTTTCCTGAAACAAAGTAGAAACTTGAAATGAAATCTTAGGTTTTAAGAACATTCAACAGGTCTGGATGAAATTTCAGTATATTCTAGTAATTAGTTCTAATATTGATCTCAAAATAAACTTCTATCCTGATATAACAGGCAGAACAAAGACTAGTTGCTGTATAAATATTTACAACACAGCCACCATGATCTCTTAACATATATCAATTGATATATGTGGCTGTTTGGATAATATGCACCACTGCTGTCAGTTCCTTGTTTTGAATTATAATACAGTAAAAGTCTTATATATAAGGACATTCCATCACTGATCCTTCTTATTGGCAGATCACCTGTATATGTATATTAATTGCAATCCATCTATAACATTTCAGACTGTGCCAAGAAGCTTTTAAACTAGAAACTAATTCCTGAAAATTAAAAATAAACAAATCTTATAATCTAAAAATATAACAATAAAATATATTTTTTTTTCCATTGAGATGGCCTATTTTATATAAAAAGTAATATAAATATATAAAATAATAAATATATATTTATATATTTAATTATTTTATTATTTATTATTTATTTAATTATTTATTATTTTAATATAAATATATAAAATAATAAATATATATTTATATAGAAAGTAATATAAATATACCCAAATTTCCCTGCAAAAATAAAATATATATAAAACAGTTGATTTCAATAGTATTACATCAAAGATTAAGTTAATGTTTAGACAAAGAATATATATATTTTACCCTGTGCTGACCACAATCACAATGTTAGGACAAAGCAAAAGAAAACTGATGAAAAAAGATAGCGTGTACTTGATGTTGATGGAATGTATGCTTGTGTCTAATACACTAGAGAAACTCTGCAATAACAGTTCACCCAAGTGAAAAAATTGCCCCATTTTGCTCCCAAGGTCAATGTCAGTTGAGGTTATTGACTATATAAATGCTAAATACAAAAGTTTGAATTTTCCAAGGTACTTTAACTTGCACACTACACTTTTCAAGGTTCCTCGGTTGTATTTACAATTTGCTTTCCTTGTTCGCTTATGCTTTTTGTTCTTTCTCTCTTTTTTTTTTTTCCCTAAGAGCAATTTCAGCTTGTATTTCTTACATGTTAAAAATAGATGTCACCATTATGTAAAAACAAACAAACAAACAAAACAAAAAAAAATCATATTCAAGAACTATTTGTTAGGTTATCCTACCAATATCCTACCTACTAATTGTTATGTACTGTTAAGACCATTCCCACATATGTAGGGGAGCGTAGAGGGACAGTGTAGGGAGAAACTACATAATACCCTCCCTACTCAGGCCATCACATGCCCGTCTGCTCAGAAGGAGACAAATGCAAATGGGAACCCAAATTAAGGACTCGGAGAAAGGGGAACACAATCTAGGCCCCTCCCAGTGCTGTTCCAGGACAACTTCATCCCCACGGGCCAGGTGTGAAACTCACCTGAAAACAGTTCTCTGATCATTTTACAAAATGAGGGGTCCATTACCAATTCATTACCCATTTGGAACACATTATGGGTTGTATTGTGGGACTGCAGAAGGCTTATTACATGATGTTTAGAGGAGGAACCAAAGTCTTTAAAAAGGATGGGTAGCAGAAAGGTAGACAGAGAGAAGCAACTGGAGTTAGACCATGGGTCAGAAGTTCCTTGTCAGCAACTGTAGAGTGTGTAGGTACGCATGTGAGCACTAGCAAGGGCCAAGCCAAACTTGCCAGTGATTAGCTGGTGAGACCTGGGAAACAGGCACGTGTGTTTCTTTAAGGACAAGTCCAGATGAGAGTCCCAATCAGCTGCTGGAGAGACAGTGGAGTCAGTTAGATAGGAGGGGTGTGCATGCAATGCTCTGTACCAGAAAAGGGGTGAGATTGTGGCCTTTGGTTGTGTTTGGGTGCCAGCAATGGGGGAGACTAGGATCCAGGTGCAGCTGCTGAGCAGAATAAGTGTTTAAGATTACCTGTGGGAGAGCTTCAATTTGTACATATGTGTGTACATATGTACACATACACATATTTGTAGTATATATATATATATAGAGAGAGAGAGAGAGAGAGAAAGAAAGAAGATGTATAAATATACATGTATTTATTACTAGTGGAAAACTACCCTGATCAGTCAGAGGGGAACAGGATGACTCAGTAGGTGATGTTTGTGCTTGAGTGCTGAATGTGTTGATCTGTGGCTGTGTTGCTCTGTGTGACCAGACATTTACATGTACAGATATATGGTGTACAGCTGTGCTCTGTCTGTGTGTGCCTAGTGGCAATACATGGCCAGCCCTGTTAGTGTTCAGACCGGAGTGCATGGGACTGCAGCAACCTCACCTCTTTGGGGCTACTGGATTCAACATATCTCTGACATTGTATGCTCTGCACATGAGTAACCTGGATGATGTAATTTAAAAATATCTTAAATTAAAGGCCACTATTAGCATTGATAGATGTAGTGAATTTTGAAACTGCACAGGAAAAAAAAAATGAAGAAGAAAAGGTTCTTTCAACAACCATTTCAGTTCTGTACAGAGAAATTTTTTAGGATTAGGGAGAAGGGGAAAAGACAGCAAGATATGCTTCCACACCAAGAGGGATCAATTTTTCAGTGACTTCAGCCTCCTTCTATTTGCAAAAGATTCATTATATTTCTGAAGTTCCTCATATATATGGAATTACTCAATGAGTAAAGAATTAATCAGTGTGACTAAAGTTGACATAATTAGGCCCTAATTAATCTCGCTGAGATCATAGAAGGAATCAGTCAGCATTGAAATAGAAATACATTGTGATTCTTACCATGGTTCTTACTGCATAACATACATGTATTGGTGCCAAACTAGCTGCCTGCTTTCAATTTTGATTAAAAACTGTGCCTTTCTATTTAGTCACTTTTTCTTATTTCTTGCTCTGTTTGATTGCAAGCTCCTATAAACATTACATAGTATGAAGGACTGCATTCTACAAATGGGGCCAAATGTTATACTGCACGATTCAAAATATTAACCTGTAATCCTGAAGCACAATAGATACCGTGACTTCCCAGGAGAACCGTCAGTTCTGGCAGGAGCTGTTTGGGAATGCTGAGCTGGAGCAAACACCATTTGAGAAGGGCAAGAAGGAGGATCTGGGAAACTACAGGCCAGTCAGTCTCACCTCTGTCCCTGGAAAGGTGTTGGAACAGCTTGTTCTGGATGCCATCCCCAAGCAATTAGAAGAGAAGAAGGTTATGAGGAGTAGTCAGTATGGATTCACCAAGGGGAAGTCATGCTCAACCAACCTTGTTGCCTTCTATGATGGCATCACCAGCTGGGTGGATGAGGGGAGAGCAGTGGATGTCATCTACCCTGACTTTAGCAAGGTTTTCGATACTGTCTCCCATGACACCCTGATAGCAAAGCTGAGAAAGTGTGGGATAGAGGAGTGGACAGTAAGGTGGGTTGAGAACTCGTTGACTGGCCAAACTCAGAGGGTGGTGATCAGAGGCGCAGAGTCTGGCTGGAGACCTGTGACTAGCAGTGTTCCCCAGGGGTCAGTGCTGGGTCTGGTCTTGTTCAACATCTTCATCAACGACCTTGATGAGGGAATAGTGTCTGGCCTCAGCAAGTATGCCAATGACACAAAGCTGGGAGGAGTGGCTGACACACCAGAAGGTTGCGCTGCTATTTGGTGAGACCTGTACAGGCTAGAGAGACGGGTAGGAAGAAACCAAATGAGGTTTAATAAGAGCAAGTGTAGAGTCCTGCACCTGGGAAGGAACAACCACTTGTATCAGTACAGGCTGGGGGATGACCTGCTGAAGAGCTCTGAGGAGAAGGACCTGGGGGTCCTGGTGGATGAGGGGACAGGACAAGGAGTAAAGGTCACAAGATATAACACAGGAAGTTCTGCACTGACATGCAAAAGAATTTCTTCACGGTGAGGGTGACGGAGCACTGGAACAGGCTGCCCAGGGAGGTTGTGGAGTCTCCTTCTCTGGAGATATTCAAAGCCTGTCTGGATGATGCCTATCTGGGCAGCCTGCTCTAAGGAACCTACTTTGGCAGGGGGGTTGGACCTGATGATCTTTCGATGTCCCTTCCAACCCCTTCAATTCAGTGATTCTGTGATTTGCACTGTTATCTGTTTTTTTTTGTTTGTTTGTTTGTTTGTTTGTTTGTTTTGCTTCTGTGGCCATTAATGTCCACAGATATACCATATCTGTACATATCCAGAGATGCATTAAATGATTATTTGTAGTCACTGTTATAAGTAAGTCAGAATACAATTTTTTTTGTAGCAGGAGTGTGAATATGCATTTAAATAATATAATAGGAAACACAATATATTTCTAAAATAAGATAATTCTTTTTAAGGATGATTTATCCCAAATCAGTAAGCCATAAAGAACTACCTTAGTATATTATTATAATACTCCTGTCAATCTTTTATCAGTTCAAAGCCAGTGACTGGTGAGGTATGCCTTACTTGCACTTTGCAGTCATGGCAATGTGTTTGTAGGATGTCACACAGAATAACATGGATTTTAGCTTGATCTAATCATCTAAATATCTACTTTAAGTCCTGTGAAGATTTGCAGCCTAAGGCAACTGTCAGTCTGTGAGAGTTGTATCAGTTAATTTACAAAACATTATTTTATTTTTATTTCGGTGTCTGCAATTTGGACATATACTCAGATCAGTATCAAAACAGAAAGCAAATTAGTGTAATATAGATGTGATGTAACATCTGAAAGGCCAAGATAAGAGGAAGAGAAAAAGAAAAGGAAGAGGAAGAAGAAGAAAAGGAAAAGAAGGTAAAGGAGAAGGAGAAAAATGTTGTGAGTTTCCTATAAATGTTTAAATGTTTTCTGCATTTGTATAGCTATTGCCATTACACAAAACAGAATAAATAGGACACTTTTTTTTTTCCCCTTCAAGCATCTCAGGCTAATCTTTGACCATGTGTCATAGTAATGACTATGATACATGCACCATATCTTCTTCTATACACACCTGGACTGCCATTGCTGCTGTTGGCTCTCACAAGGTAAGCCTGAAGTCAGAAGATAGGCAGATTTGTCTTCAGATCCAACATACAGGAAGTGCTGGCAGATTCAGCACTATAGATATGACCTTTATAACCAGCTGGATAATTTTCATCTTTCTTTCCAGAACAGTTCTGTATCTTATAACAGATTAACATATTAGTGTAATTTTTTTCTCATTTTCCAGATAGAGGATCAAAATATAAAAATACTTGTTTGAAATACGTCTTGAAATTTTAAAAATCTGTATCTGCTGCTGTTTTAATTTCCAAATCTTTCTATAACTTGTTTGGAAATGCTAATAATATTAGTATTTCTCTACACAGTTTTCTGTTGCATCATTCAGCTACCAAATCCATTCAGTGGTAGACGAAGACTTCCTCAGACAAAGCTTGTCACTGTACTATATTATATAAGATTTTTTGTTTGTTTGATTTGCACCGACACTGTATGTTGACGTTTGTACAAAATTTGCAAACACAATTTAGTTTAGCTTATTAAACAGAATAGTACCTCCAGGAGGCATATTTGTGCTGGAAGATTTAATTTGCAAAGTTTAATAAGACTTACTGACTCCGTTCACAGCATTTATATTTTTATCTCTGTTCTTTAGCAACACCTCTTAATAAAATTTGGATGGAGATTCATCCAGTAGTCCCCCGGTAAAGCAAAACAGAACACAACACTCCTAGATCAGTGTGTCAAGTTAAAATCAGTGACTGGTCACATGGATTTTAGTTTAGATCATAAATATACCACATGGCTAAATCAGTGCAATATTCTGCTTGAACAGCTAAGCTGACTATTTCATTTTAACCTTGGTAAGGAGATTGAATGAGTAGATAAACTTGGTAACTTACTTGATAAACTTACAAAAATAAAAATAAAATAATATTTTATTGATTATTATATTATCATAATTTATACATTATATATAGCATTTATATATCATATATCATATTTTTATTTATTAAAATAATAATAATTCTACAGTCTTAGTGCAGTAGGTCTGTTGTTCATCCTGGTAGATAACGTTAATTCCTGTTTCTCAAATAAACATATGACCTCTACCATGCAATCTCAGAATTAATGTAGTTATTCACGAATCTTACAGGTTCAGAAAACACTTTCTGCAACCAAGTCTAGTTATGTTCAAGATTATGTTTTACCTCACATTCTTAGTGAGTTTAAACATCCCAGGTGCCAAACTGTCAAAGCTCACATTGTGTGTCACTGGCATAGTCAAGCTTACAGGCATTTCAGGAGCACTGTTCTTGTTAGGTGTCATACTGATGGGCCTACAGTGATCAAAAGACGCAGATCTTCACTGGGGAATTCACAGCTACTGTTAACCTATCAAGTGGTTAGAAAGCTGTAAGAAGTAAAATATATTTTTTTATTATTTTAAAAAATATAAAAAGTTATAGAACTTGAACTTCATATTCATAGCATGAAAGAATGAAAAAAAAAAAAAGACAGAATTTAGAGAAAAAGTAGAAAATAAGTTAGTGCAAGGTAAAAAAAAAAACAAAAAACAAAAAACAAAAAACAAAACAATATTAAATTTCTACTTGATTGTTCTATTACTTCAGCTCAAACAGCTTTAATTCCTGTGGAATAATGATCAGGGGAAGATGAAACAGATTATTATTATTATTTATTTATTTATTTAATAGTAGACTTGTAGAAGTGGCATGAACAGAGTCCTTAGTCTTATTTTATTCTTCTACACATTCTGCCCAAGAAAATTCAGAAGGGTACATTATCTCATTGACTAAGAAGGTGAGAAAAAAAAAAAAAAAAGCCCCCAGGTATTCTATTTGCGTTGACCTTTATAAGGAACAATTCCCACTGTGTTTTAAGTACCAACTCAGAAGCTCTGGGACTAATTAGTTGGTCCATATGCTGTGATTGCAATAAACATTGAATACAACTTTTGTAAAGAGCAAGGTCACTGTGATTACCTATATGAAGTGTCATCCAGGTCTGGAGAAACTCATTACTACAAATGAATGACTTTTTAAATTATTACTTATTTTTCTTAAATATGACTTGAAGAACAATATAAATATTCCATAGAATAGAATACTTACTAAGCCATCATTTTTCAATCATAACTCAGAAATATTTTACTAAGATAAATTTGTTCTGCTTTGTCAGAGAATAACTATCCTTTAAAAAGCCTAAAGAACACTATGTAAATTAATATATTTTACAAAGTTTTTGCCTTCAGATGTATTCTAAAGGTTAAAAAGCAATTACAAATTGTAAAATAAGAAGGCAAGCTTCTCATTTCATTTATTTTATCTTTCTTTTTCCTCCTATGAATACAGTTTTCCTTAAATTGTATTTTCCAGAAATTCCTCTATTTCATTTGTACTTTCTCTTTCTCTAATACTCTTTTTGTAAATATCACCTTAAAGCACTTCTTAAGTATCTGCCAATAACCAGTATTTCTCTACACCACAAAATGACATATATTAGCTTTTCTTTTATGTGGTTTGAAAAATTATCTTCCTTAATTAAGAATGTGTCTTAAAGAAAACAGAGATTACAT
This sequence comes from Aythya ferina, assembly GCF_964211825.1. Lineage (NCBI taxonomy): Eukaryota > Metazoa > Chordata > Aves > Anseriformes > Anatidae > Aythya > Aythya ferina. Next base: position 37,442,649 of record NC_140296.1, on the reverse strand, counting down.
AGAGTGTTCTCCCATTTTCTATTTTCACTTTTCTAAACTATAGAATGTATAGACTGTAGATAGAACTTTCCTCTCATACTTGCATATGACATTAGAAGGTGTTAGTCACTACTAAATGTTAGTGTGGAGCAATTTCTTCAGCAGTAATAGGTGAATCTATTCTTTTGCATTCATATAGCATTGAGATACCATTAACATGTGGTTATTTATATTGCTGAGCGGTGGGGACCTATGTGTATAAAGGAGGCACAAAAAAGTGTAGTGGCGATTCAATGTTTTTCTATACCTGGAAATACACAAGACAGAAACAGAGAATTCAGAAACCCTAAAATAGCAGCACCACATGAAAAACAAGCTATAAACTGGAGGAGTGAGTGCTGAAAATAATCAGTTTTCAGAGTTTGAGCTATGCCTAATTATTGACTTGCATTTAATTCTCCTGAAATAATACCCAAGATAATGCAAGACTGTACCTGACTGTAGAGTATGTAGGAGATATAGTATGTGAAAAACTCATGTATAACAAAGAAATCAAAATGTTTTAAAATGGGAGAACAGAAGAATAATGTATTGTAATGTAACATTTCATGTGAAGGAGAGAATAACTGCTTTCATCCCTGTTCTCTTGGTTATTTCAGTATGTATGTGTTGATGGCTAATCTAAATAAATAAATAAAATAAAATATGATCAAGAATACAAACTCATGGAAATTTCTTTTCAAAGACTTAGTGAAATGTCATAGAATTTGCATGATATCATGTGCACAACCTTTTAATTTTCCTTCTGTTGTCTTTGATCTTGTCTTAGAGTGTTTTCAGTCTATTTTCAATCAGCCTTAGATTAGATTTTTATTTTATAAAACCCATTAGATTTTTATTTATTTTTTTTCAGATTCCTCTTCCCTTTGTATTATTCCACTGTTTGTTTGTCTGTTTTCCTTATAATTGTTTTATATGTCAACAAGATTTAACAAAATGAAAAATATGTCTTCAAAACATAAAAACATATTTTTGCTTGTTATCATAAAGTAGGGATGAAAGAAAGAAAAGTTCTTTAGATAAAGTCAGTTAAGTACTCATGTTGATTTAGGAGTCTATGATTTTATTTAGACAGAAGATCTCTGCTGAAGGCAGATTTTGGTCAATTATTTTGGTTTAAAAAAATTGGTAAAAACTGATGAAGTCATTAAATTTTCAGAAGTTACAAATTATTCCGTAAAGCTTCAGTGACTGCAAATTAGCCTTTGCTATAGCCCTCTACTAGCAATCTATAGATCATTTTATTATTCATGAATTTTAGTAATTTCAGGACACCAGAGGTCATCTTGTGCTCATTTATTTGCTAAACACCTTGTGCTGGTATGCCTATGCTGAAAAATTGCTACTATTTACTTCCCATGAGACAAGCAAGCAACAAAGTGGTGGATTTGGCCCCAGACATCCACTCTGCCAGGCAGCATATACATCTTGCTGTCAGTGGAACAAATGAGCCCTTAAATTGGCTGCAAAGCTTTAAGAACTGAAATTTATATGTCTAGTTATCAAACAGAAAGTTCAGAACACCTGCCAATATGAAGTATAATTGTGACAAACTGTTACATTTTACCTTTAACTTTCTGGTGTTAACACCACAACTTCATTACAAGAACCTTATCCTCCCTACTCCTCCTTTCTCCCTTTCCCCAGACCAGATCCCCACCTTAAAAATGCTACATTCATTTGCAAAGTCTGAGTTACCATAAGTACATTGGGTCATCTATCAGCAGATAAAAAACAAACAAACAAACAAACATTAACATATTAAAAATGATAGAATAAGAATATTCCATGAGAATAACCACAGAATTTCACATATTTCTACAAAAGACTAACTGTATTTAGATATCAAGTATTTATAACATGCTCAGTGGTCTTTCCAGAGAATATCTACAACTATGAAATAAACTTTGTGCTTTTTTCTTGTTTGCTTATTAGTTTGTTGTTTGTTTGTTTTTTTCCTTAAAAAAAATAAATACAATTACAATTATCTTTTTTTTTTTTTTTTTTTAAATTGACAAAACTTTTTGTCACTTTTTTTGGTCCCAGAGTCTAAAATGCTTTTTTTTTTTTTTTTTTTTTAATCTATCTTTTCTATTTTATCTTTCTTTATCATTTTTTATCTGAAATGCTTTTTTTTTTTTCACCAATACTCCATCAATTGCTAAACTATTTACTCTTGATCCAAACGTTCTATAAAGAGGAAAAACATGCAAACAAAACAAACAAATAATAATAAACAAACACACAAACAAACAAAACCACACTCTTCTGTAAAACCCCTTTCCACTGTGTATTATGTGTGTTTTGACCTGTCTGGCAGCTAAGCACCACACAGCCATTCGCTCACCCTCCTCCCTCTCTTTCTGGCATTGGGATGGGGGAGAGAATCAGAAAAAAATGAAGTCTGTGGGTTGAGATAGAGACAGTTTATTAGAACAGAAAAGAAAGAAAAATAATAACGATAATAGCAGTACTAATACTAATGTGTACAAAGCAAGTGATGCACAATGTAATTGCTTACCACCCTCTGACCGATGCTCAGCCTATCCCTGAGCAGCTGGTTCCCCACACCCCAGCCAGCCCCCCCATATTAATTGTTCAGCATGATGTCAGATTGCATGGAATACCCCTTTGGCCAGTTTGGGTCAACTGTCCTGGGTTTGTCCCCTCCCAGCTCCAGCTGCATCCCCAGCCTGCCCACTGGCAGGACAGAGCGAGAAGCTGAAAACTCTCTGGCTAAGAGTAAACACTGCTTTGCGACAATTAAAACATCAGTGTGTTATCAGCATTATTCTCATCCTAAATCGCAAACACAGCACCCTACCAGCTACTAGGAGGATAACTAACACTATCCTGGCTGAAACCAGGACAGCCACAAGCACCTATCTTCTCCTTTGTGCATGTATATCTATCTCTGTGTTATCAATCTCAATCAGCTATATAAAAAAGAGCAATATTTAAAGAGAAGTTTTAAATATTAGAAAATAAAAAGAGGGTTTTGTTTGTTGCTATTGTTTGTTTGTTTGTTTACTTTTCCTTAATTATCAGGTAAAGGAATATCTAAATTAAAATTCAGTTTTACATTAAAAAGAAAATCTATATGGAGAGCTTAGAAAATATCACAGCCCTTGAACAGCCGTGAGTAAAGTGAACATGAGCAATCTAAGAAATAAATTGTGTAGCACATAGCTCCTATTATGATTTTGACCATAATGTTTCTCTTTTTCCAGCTTCTGAACACTGACTGAATGCTATTCAGGAAATTAGGATAATGCAGTCCTTTTATATGATAACAATAATTTAACCAGAATTTAGGCCAATGTATTAGTCAAAACCTTTTCTTTTTCTTTTTTTTTTTTTTTTTTTCCTGACTTCTCAGTACCAAGTCTCATGTATATTTTGAGTGAAACAGGACAGCAGCAGCTCATCCATGTTTGCAGCAGGGCTTCTTGTTAGTCGAGAGACATAGTTTATGGGATATTGGCTTTCTATGTATTCACACGTTTTTCTATATTCCATATACTGATACTGAAAACATCTGAAATATATATATTTAAAAAATGTAACATCCAATTTGATTTTAATATAATTTGAAATATTTCACCCTGAAATCATAAAAAAGTATTACTAGCATAGCAGTGCACATTCAGTTTCCAATTTCTTATTGGCTATTTAAAAATACATTGCAGGAAATTTTGTCTTCAATCCTAAGATATTTATATGTATTTAGGGCTAAATTATGTCTGCTTTCCATGTTCAAGTTTTGAATACAAAGATGACACAATGTCAACAAGGCTTTTTTTACACCAGTACACCACTTAGCACCTGCGACCTGTATGGAAATTCAGATGCCACATATGCCTCTGCTCACTGAAATCTGGGCCAGCTTCTTATCATGCGTCATACAATCATTGCTGCAGCCACTACTGTTCAGTTAAGCCACCTCTTCCAGAAAACAGCAGCTGCTGCTATCACTGCAGCTCTTCATCAAAGAAGCTTATTTTGCTTTTTAAGTTAAATCTCCCCTTATACAACTCCTTGTTTTGATCCTTGCATTGGAAAAACACCAGGCCTGCAAAAGATACCTAGCCAGCTGATAAATACACTATGATAGGTTGAGAAGACATTATTAAACCACCCAAAATCTCTTGAGAACTGCTGTAGAAGAATGGCTACTGAAAATTTAATTGCAAACAGGCTGTGGAGGAATCAATTATTTTTGTATTTTTAATGTTTATGTTAATTTGTGTTTATTTATATTTATGTCAATATTTACTAGTATGTGCTTTTATATATTTTTAGTGATAATTGGAGTACTGCAGTACATGGATACAGGCTCTTTAGGAAGGTGAGGCTGGGTAGATGAAGAGGGGAAGCTGTCCTGTATTTAGGAGATCATCAGGAATGTAAGGAGTTTTGTCTCAGGTTACAAGCTAGCTGAGAGCTTATGAGTTGGACCAACATAGGTGATGCTGTGGTGGATGTTTGGTATAGACAACCTAATCAGGAATTGTTGAGGGATTTTTTGAAACAGCAAAAATCCCATGGCTTGCTGTAGCTGAGCAAACCAAGCTACCAGGGCAACTATGAGAAGTTCCCATGACAGTGTTCCCACATGGCCCAGTTGAGGAATTCAGAAAAATATTGTTACCAGTAGCTGACTTCAAGAACAAGGTCTATGTGACTGCTAATCACAAGGGGGTTGTTTTCTTGAAGGTGGGGTTGTTTCCTTGTAGTTTTTTGTCTGAGTGCTTTTGACCAATAATCTTGTGTGAGACACTATCCACCCCTGTTAAGTTCACTATAAAAGTTAGGCTATTCGGGCAATAAAATGGAGCATTATCTGACTCTACTGGTGTCTGTCGTGCTTTCGGCCGTGCTTCCTGCAACAAGGAATATGAAGAGGATGAGATCTTCAGGTAACTGGAAGAAATCTCACATTTGAAGGACTTGGACCTCATGTGGATTTGAACTACTTTGATTCTATTAGAGGGGCAAAACAGAAGGGCATAAGAAGTCCAGGACATTTCTCATGTGCATTAATGATAACTTGCTAACACAGATGATTGAAAAGCCAATGAGGAAAGATGCTCTGCTGCACCAGATGTTAATATATAAGGAAGGACTGGTGAGGGATGTGAAGGTCAAAGGCAGCCTTGGTGGCAGTGACAATTAAATAGTGGAATTCAGTATCCTGAGGAGAGAGAGCATAGAAAAACCAGAATCACAACATTGGTCTTCAGAAGAGCACACTCCAGGCAACTGAGGGATCTGTTTGGAAGAATTTAATTGGATACAACATTGGAGAGATGAAGGATTGAGCAGAAACTGTTGATTTTAAAGGATTGTCTCCTCAGATCTGAAGAACATTCTGTATTGATGAGCAGAAGTCAAGAAATGGTGGCAGGAGGCCTGCATGTATAAACAAGGAGCTCCTGACAAAACACAAACACAAAAAAGCAGAATACAAGAGATGGATGTAGGAACAGATGATGTGGTATGAATAGAGAGACCTAGTCCAAGTGTGCAGGGATTGAGTTAGAAAAGTCACAGTCCATCTGGAACTGAATTTGTCAAGAGACAAGAATGGCAACAGGAAATGCTTTTATAAGTACAATCAGCAGCAAAAAGAAGCCCAGGGAAAATGCAGGTCTAGCACAGAATGTAACAGGGGAGCTGATGGCACAGGACATGAAAAAAGATGGAGACATTTAGTACATACTTCTCATTTGTCTTTACTGACAAGGCTGGACTTTAGGGATCCCTGGCCCCTCAGACCTTTGAGCAAGTCTAGACCAGGGAAGACTTTTCCTTGGTGGAGCAGGATCATGTTAGGGAACATTTAAGCAAACAAACCTATGAGCCCTGCTGCAATGTATCCCTGAGTGAGCAGGGAAGTGGTCAATGTCACTCCAAGACCATTCTCAATTATCTTGGAAGTGTTATAGTGTCTGAGTGTGGTTCCTGAGGCCTAATGGAAAACTAATATCACATCTCTTGCAGAGGTACAAAGATGAGGATCAGGGAACTACAGAAGTCATCCCCATCCCTGCAAAAGTGGTGGATCAGAGAATCCTGGAAGTTATTTCCTCAAGGTAGGATGGGAAAGAAGGTGATTGAGTGTAGTCAGCATCTATTTGTAGAGAAGAAACGTTGCCTGAATAACCTGATAACCTTCTACAATGGGAAGAATGGCTCGAAGGGTCAAGGGAGAGCAATGCATGATGTCTACTTCAACTTTATTGAGGCTTTTTACACTGTTTCCCTTAATTTCCTCCTATACATGATGATAAAGTACAGACAAGGTGAGTGGTCAGTGATGTGGACTGGAAACTGACTGAACTTTCATGCTGAAAGGGTGTGATCAGTGGCAAGACATCCACCTGGAGTGTAGTTAACAGCGGTGTTCCACACTGGTTGATACTGGGGCTAATCAATATACTGTTCAACATCTTCATTCATGTCCTGCATGATGGGGCAGAGTGTACTCTGAGCAAGTTTGCTGATGACACAACATTGGGTAGAAAGGCTGCTATCTTAGAGGGCTGTGCTACCATCCAGAGCGACCTTTACAGGCTGGAGAATGGCCTGACTTCAGGAAGTGAAACAAGAAGAAATATTTTCCATGCTAAGGGAAAAACAGCCACTTCTTCCAACAACACTATCTCAGAACACCTACTGCCCATCTACTGGGGCCTCAGTGCCTGTCGGACCCAGTGTCTCTTCCCAGGATGAAGGTCACAGCCTCTGCTTTCTTATTTACAGGTTGAGCAAGCAGATACACTGAATACCTGACCCAGACACACACACAGATAGGACATTGATGGGGCTACTCACATGGTCTGCCATAGACAAGGTACTATTTTCAACAGCGCCCACACACAAAATTCACATACAACATAATCACAGGCAGCTCAGTCCCCTCCTCCTCTTTGGCAGGAAGAGATAAAGGGTCACTAGTGAACAGTGAACAGATGTCCACTTTTCTGCCCAGCATCCCGCCCAGATCCCAGACCCTCTCACCCACCTTATAGGTCCCTATTTGCCAGCTGGTCTAGCTTGGTGCTTGCTGCACACATGCAGCCTTTACACTCTTCCCACAGACACCCACACTCACAAGTTCCACACATACAAGCATGGACCCTTCACCCATGATAACCCTGCCTGGACAGGACATCTTTCTCACCAGTGTGTCCAGCATGGAGCTTTCCAGCTTAATAATGTTCATGTTTTATTTGACAGTCTGTATGACCAGCTGATTCAGTCTCCTCTAAAATACTTGCTTGCTGGTACTGGTTGAACTTGCAAACAGGAAAGCAGCAGCTATACACTTCAGCCTGGTTAGTGAACCAGGTCCCCAGGACCCAAGCTGTGCCCCAGCAGCTGGTTAGGAGCTATTCTGGACTGGAGTGGCTGGAGGAGGTAGCCACTTTTAACTTGTCCAAAAGGTAGCCACTTTTGGACAAGTTTTTTTCATCCTAAAGTTGATATTTAAAATAGTCCAAATAAGCTTCAAATTAAACTACTCATGTATTTTACTGTATATGAAAAGGTCATAGGATGATTAACTTGAAAATAGATATCCAGGGGGACCTTAACAGGCTCAAGATGGGCCCATGTGAGCCTCATAAAGTTCAACAAGGTCAAGTGCAAGGTTCTGCACCTTGGTCAGGGCAATTCTAAACATGAATTCAGGCTAGGCAATGAGTGGAATAAGAGCAGCCCTGAGGAGAAGGAGTTGGGGAGTATTGGTGGATGAAAAGCATGAGCCAAAAGTGTGCACTTGCAGCCCTGAAAACTAATCATATCCCAGGCTGAATCAAAAGAAGTATAGCAAGCAGGTTGAAGGAGATGATTCTCCCCCTTCACTCCATTTTTGTGAGACTCTATCTGGAGTTCTATATTGAACTCAGGAACTCCCAGCGTAAGAAAGACATAGAGCTGTTGTATCTGGTACAGAGGAGGGCTATGAAAATTATCAGAGTGCTGGAGCACCTCTATGTTTTCTATGTTTTCTATGAAAACAGGCTGAGAGAGTTGGGATTTGTCAGCCTAGAGAAAAGAAATGTCTGGATAGGCCTTCCAATACTTACTCAGAGGGGGACTACAGGAAAGATGGACAGAGACTCTGTCAGTTATTGTAGTGAGAGTAGGGGTAATGATCTTTAAACTGAAAGGAGACAGATTTAGATCTATTTAGATCTAAATTTATTATGAAGATATTATTTATTATGGGGAGAGTAAGGCATTGGAACAGTTTGCCCAGAGAAGTTATGGATGTCACATAGGCCAGGTTGGATGGGGCTTTGGGCAATCTGATTTAGTGGAAGGTGTCCTTGACCATGGAGGGGGCCCATGGAAGTTGGAACTAGATGATCCATTTAAGTACATTCCAACCCAAATCTTTCAAAGACTCTATGAATCACTATGGAGATGTATAAGATTAGGTGAGAGAATTTATATTCAATGTGCGTTATTTTAATATTTACAAGTAATAGCAGGGCAAAATATGTCCAGGGCAAAATATGTCCAGAATTTTCTGTGACAATCAACGCATTTCTTTAGCTTGATGATTGTTTTCACAGAGGAAAATATGCAAGCTGAAGAGCTGTGTCAGCACTGGCAAAAAACAGCAATTTCTTGTTCAGTTATGAATAGGTCCTTCAAAGTCAATTTGTTTTTAATCAACTGAGTATTTATGTACCACTTAAAAGAGCTCTTCTAATGATATAACAATCAACTAAATTTTCTTTATAGATGGAGTTCTTAAACACAACTTTTATATTAGCAATCACTAGATTGCTCTCAGTCACCTTAGCTAATTTGATTGTTGATATCTTCATATTTGTGCATAATACAGAAATCTTCCTGCTTTTCAGTAGTTTAAGGTAGGAAATGCTTACATGTCAATGCCTTCACATGAGAGTAAGTAGAAATTGTAAAAAATAAATTAGCCTAAAAGACAGTGTTATGTATTATTTCTCCTTGTACTGTGTTTTGCCCAGATGTCTGTAGCAATGTTTTTTTGAAGGATAGGAGTTGTATGCAGTGTCAATACATAACTTAGATATATAGACAAAAGATACACCAAAATCAATTCCTACTTGTATCAAGTTGGCTATTCTTTTATGTAGAACATTTATAGAGAAAACCACATCTTCACTGTGACCTGATATTTGTTTGCTTTATGACAGCATAACTTAAATTAGTCTTTGAGAAGTAGCAACAACATACAGCTTTCCATATATATTATTATGTTTCAAATACACTTACTTTCTGAATTTCACAGTTCCACACAAGTGGCAAATAAAAAGAATCACAATATAACATTTTTACTTAGAGAAATTTTTCAGGTTAGTAGTGTGCTTAATAGTAATTGCCCTTAGTAAGTTTGAGTTGTAAAAAGGTTTTGGACTAGTCTCATTTTAACTAAAATCTGACTGAGGAAATTTAATGGAGACATTAATGGTTACATGTAAGGAATTCATTAAGTCACAGGATTGTGGTGGTTTTACCTTGCTAGGCAGCTGAACACCACAGCCTCTTCCTCACTCCCCCTCCTCAGAAGAGGAGGGGAAGAAGAAAAGGAAAGAAACAACTCACAGGTTGAGATAAGGATAATTTAAGTAAAGGAAAAAATAATTATTAAGGAAAAATTGTTATTAATTAAACAATTTAACTAAAAGAACAAAAAAAAAAAAAAAGAAAAAAGGAAAGGGGAAAAGGGAAGAAGAAAGGGAAAAAAAATAAAAAATAAAGGCTATATGGAAGTTCAGAGGAAAGAAATTACTCTCTACTTCCCACAAATGAGTGATGCTTGACCATATCCCTGAAGCAGGACCTCAATGCACGTAACTGTTGTTCGGGAGGACAGACATTTTCATAACAAGAGCCCACCCCTCCCCTCTTCTTCCTTTTTCCACCTTTTATTGCTGAGTGTGACATCATATGGTATGGAATATCCCTTTGGTTGGTTCAGGTCAGCTGCCCTAGTGATGTTCCTTTCCCACTTTTTTGCCCACCCCCAGCCTGCTGGCTCGGGAGGGGGGGGGAGGGGGAGGGGAGGCGGGAGACGATGACAGTGACATGGTCGGGAGGGGGTTTGTGAGAAAGAATCCTGATGCTGTTCCATCACTGCTCAGCAGCAGACACAAAACTGGTATAATACAAGGACTGTTCTAGCTACAAGTGTACAAGTGCAGAGCACAGCACTATATGGGCTGCTGCAGGGAAAGTTAACATCCCAGCCAGACCCAATACAAGGATGAATAAAATAAAATAAAATAAAATTTTACATAATTTTAACATAAATCTTTGTAATACTGCCATCTCCATTCTCTGACTGTAACAAAGACGTCTGTTTTATTTGTCTCCTTTAAAAAAAAATAAAAAAATCAGTACTGTTTTTAATTATTGTAGTTAACAGAGAGGACATTTAAAACTTTCACTTAACCTTGACCTATATTATTTTCTTAACTAAGATATATTGCTAAGGCACCTGTACAAATGTGAAGCAATTACAGCAAAATATTGTTTTATTGTAGGAAAACACACTTAAATATATATTTAATCTAATTGAAAGTGAATTTAACAATGTTTCATTAGTGATGAAAGACTTACAGGTAGCTTGCATTTTTAGAGAATTTTAGAATTTAAAGTAGAATTTAGAGAATTTTAGAATTCTGTTCTACAGATAAATAAAAATGTCAAATATTAGTAATAAATATAATGAAAATTATAAACAGTAATGATGAATAAAAAAGGATAAGAAACTATTCCTCGTGCATTTTAAGCCTAATTGTAGAATAAGGTGAGGGATGTTCATGTAACCAAAAATGAGTTCTAATAATTTTAGTTATCTATATATTTATATAGAAAGATTGATATAGAACTTTCAGTAGTAGATAAAATATTATAGTTCAGGACGATTTGGTCTGTTAAGGTATACTGACATAATAAAT